>NC_036871.1:3947038-4117775 GCF_002910315.2 Salvelinus sp. IW2-2015
CGAATTGTCGAGACCATCGTACTCAACCAGTTTCAGCGAGGTCTACCCAAGAAGTGCGACGATGGGTTGGCCAAACGAGGTACTCTCCGCCGACCATCTCGTGGCCTAGTTGAACGGTATTGTACGGCAGGAACAGCTGAGCAGGCACAGGAGGAAAGATTCCCATTCCCCAGGCTGGGCGAACCAGCGGACAGGGTAAGACTGTCCCAACAGGTGGAGGGGAAGAGAGCAGCGTGGGGGCATGAGGAAAGAATCAGAATCGGCCGAGACACTAAGGGAGAAAACGGAAACCGGGACCGGGGTCGAGGGGTCTCCCGCCCGAATGCCTATTATCTGTTACAATTGTAATCGACCAGGACATATTGCAGCCTACTGCCCTATTAAAGAAAGAGCCAATGCAATGTAACCTCGGTGAAAAAGAAGATGATATGTGGTATGCATGTCCTGTTGTAACCACTGTACTTGAAAGATCAAGAAACAAACATATGTGCAGGGTGACGGTTGAAAGGAAAGAGTTGAAGCACTGCTGGATTCTGGCAGTATGCTAACCCTGGTCGTTGCAAACCTAGTGCCAACTCATAAACTGGATACAAGTCAGGATATCAGTGTTACATGCATTCATGGGGATACCCGTCTGTACCCACAGCCTTAGTGAGCATACAAACAGAGGACGATCTGCTGAATTGTGAGGTCGGCGTGGTCCCAAAGATGCCATATGATGTAATATTGGGTAGACACTTCCTAACTTTGCGAAGTTAGGCCAAAATAATGGCATATTTGAGAAGCCAACAACCCTGACCAAGCAGGAAGAAGCATGGGCCTTCAACCAAAGCCAAGAAAAGAGGTCTCCCAGGGCCAACCTCACAGGTGCTAGTAGGGGAGGATGAGGATGAAGTGGCAAACCTCGTTGACAACGAACAGCCCGGTACTAGTGGGGCTGGGGTCGATCTGAATCCAGAGGTTGACGATCTAGAACCAGCAGACCTGGCAGGGTCCTTGACTAATTTTGGGATGGCCCAAAACCAGGATCCAACCCTGCAGCAAGCAAGAGCACCAGCGGCACACTTATAACCGGCAGGCTACCCTGGGGAATTTCAACCGGGAGATAAGGTGTTAGTGCTGATCCCCACGGTAGAGTGCAAACTACTAGCCACATGGAAAGGACCATATGAAGTACTGGAGAGAATAGGAGAAGTAAGTTATCGGATCCGACAGCCAGGTCGACGGCCACAGGAACAGATCTATCACATAAACCTGTTAAAAGCATGGAGAGAGAGAGAAACACTAATGGTCACATACCCTAACACACTCAGGAGGCAGCCGAAGTAAATATTTCACCTACTCTGTCCCCAGCACAAGTACAGGAAGTAAAGACCCTGATCCAGAAAAACAGAGATGTGTTTTCAGAGGTACCCGGCCGAACTGAGGTTACGGCTCACGATATCGTTTCCCTACCAGGTAGAAAAGTGAGCATGAGCCATATCGGGTACCCGAGGCTCGACAGGCCGCAATTAGAGCAGAGACAGAGAAAATGTTGACAGCTGGAGTGATCGAGGAGTCACATAGTGAGTGGTCTAGCCCAATTGTGATGGTCTCCAAGCCCGATGGGTCTTTGCGGTTTTGTAACGACTTCGGAAAGTAAATGAAATCTCCAAGTTTGATGCCTACCCCATGCCCCGAGTAGACGAACTACTGGAGAAAATTGGTAAAGCTCGGTACATTACGACCCTGGACCTGACAAAAGGTACTGGCAAATTCCTCTGACCCCCGGGCCAAAGAAAAGACAGCCTTTGCAACTCCTGACGGTTTGTTTCAATACACCGTCATGCCATTCGGTTTACACGTGCCCCAGCTACCTTTCAACGGCTCATGAAAAAGGTCCTAAAACCGCACCAGGCATACGCCGCAGCTTATTTAGATGACGTGGGAATCTACAGCCTGATTGGGAATCCCACTTACCCGGGTACAGGCGGTGTTAGACGCTCTTAGAAAGGCAGGCTCACGGCGAACCCTGCCAAGTGTTATGTGGGGTTAGGGGAAACAGAGTATCTGGGATTCACCGTGGGAAGAGGGTTAATCAAACCAACAGAAGAAGGTGGAGGCAATTAGAGAATGGCCGAAACCAGTAAATAAGAAGCAAGTTCGAGCCTTCCTAGGGCTGACCGTTACTACCGGAAGTTCATCCCAAGTTATGCCACAGTGGCCGCCCCACTCACGACATGACTAGAGCCAGAGGGCCAAACATGGTCAAATGGGAGATGAAAGGGCCACCAAAGCATTTAGGACATTACAGGAGGCTCTCTGCTGTAATCCAGTGCTGGGTACCAGACTTTGAGAAAGAGTTTGTGTTCAGACGGATGCCTCAGAGGTCGGCTTGGGAGCAGTGCTATCCCAAGAGGAGAAGGGTGGAACACCCCATCCTGTTTAAGCAGGAAGCTGGAACCACGGGAAACCAACTACGCGGTCGTTGAGAAGAGGCGCTGGCAGTAAAGTGGGCTCTAGAAAGCCTGAAATACTACCTGCTGGGGCGCCACTTCACCCTCATCAGTGACCATGCCCCACTCACCTGGATGCATAGGGCTAAAGAGAAGAACGCTCGGGTGATGCGGTGGTTTTGAGTCTCCAACCGTTTCACTTTGACTTGAAACACAAAGCAGGAAGGAAATGGGAAATGTGGAGGGTTATCCCGCATGCACGCATATTTTGCTGCGGTAGCCCGACCTAGGGGTCGGATTAGGGGGGAGATATGTGGCAAAGAAGGGGGTCGAGTGATAAATGGCAGATATGTGAGAGCAGAACTAATAAACGGGCTCTGCCCGATCACTAAAATGGCCACCCCGATCAGAACTACATATCACAAAATGGCCGACTGCCAAAACTACAAGTCCCAGAAGCAAGGGGAACCCCAGAAGGTGGAGCCAACACACAATAAAGGGTCAAGAAAAACCAGGAAGAGGAAGTGAGGGCTGGAAGGATCTGTGAACCATAGAGAAAGAGACAATAGATATTGGCTGGATTGACTGTGTATGAGCTGGACTGTTTTGGACTTACCTGTTGGCGTTTGGACCTGGACCTACTGAGAACCCGATTCGTGTACCGAACCCTGCTATCCTTGACCTTGCCTATGACCTGGGTGGATCAGGACGGAGAGACAAACACACAGGTACTGTCCTGTTCGAAAGAACTCTCATTCTGGGGTAATTTGGTGACAGTTTCCCACTTAATTTGTGACAAACGCTCATAACCTTGAAGAGGTTTGCCACAATATATATGTCCCTGCTGGATGCCTTTTGCCTTTTGGTAGGCCGTCGTTGTAAATAAAACAAATGTCTTAACTGACTTGCCTAGTTTAATAAAGGTTAAAAAAAAATGTGTGGTCTTCAGTGGTGTTAGAGGCACTAGTCCTCTTGTCCCTGGTCCCTGGATGGGAGTGGTCTAAATAAACATGTGAGAAAAAAATTCACATAAGGGAAACTTGTCTGAAAACCCTGTGTCTGACTTGTGAGGCTAGCCATGTCAGCCCATGTTAATCACATTACTGTTCGAAAGATTAGAGAAGTTCTCCTTTCAGAAAGACGATAAAAGGTGTGGAGTACGGAAGCTAGTGATGCGTTGCCACTTATCAAACCAATAAAATATTTTGCATGGGTGAAGTTCCAAAATAATTCTGACTTGCAATAAGCTAGCATGCATATGATACAAAACAAATGACAACCAAAACTTAGTCCGACATGATAGGAAAAGAGACACGGACAACATTTCTTTTTTTCTTTTTTACAAAACACAAGCATCTCCTGAGGGGAAACATCATTTCTACTCAGAGCCAATAGTCAAGAGAAGAAGACAGGATTAGGAAGGCTGGCCATGTAAGACTAGGCACCAAATGGAAGAAAATGGTCCAAATAAGAGGTGGATTAATTCGGGTGGGACTGTGTAGTACCTCACTGAAGGCCCAGGCCCCAGGCCCACGGCACGCCACTGCCCTACTGTAACTGGTGGGATTCAAACCCTGGTATCCTGCTCGTGAATTCTCGTGAACCCTAATCTTAATCTTTAGACCAAGAGGACACCCTCAAGGTTCAAAGCATACATTTGGGCTTCCAGTGGAATTTCTGAAGGCTCACAGGGAGAAAGGAAGAATATAAATGCTGTAGGTATGCACAACAGGCAAATTGGTAATTTGACAGAGGAGGAGAAACGTAGTACTTTTTCCACATTCTGTTACGTTACAGACTTATTCTAAAATGGATTAAAAAAAAAAATCCTCATCAATCTACACACAATACCCCATAATCACAAAGCGAAAACAGGTTTTAAGAAATGTTTGCAAATGTACACTACCGTTCACAAGTTTGGGGTCACTTAGAAATGTCCTTGTTTTTGAAAGAAAAGCAAAACATTTTGTCCATTAAAATAACATCAAATTGATCAGAAATACAGTGTAGACATTGGTCATGTTGTAAATGACTATTGTAGCTGGAAATGTCAGATTTGTTATGGAATATGTACATAGGCATACATGTACATAGGCACATATATCAGCAACCATCACTCCTGTGTTCCAATGGCACGTTGTGTTAGCTAATCAAAGTTTATCATTTTAAAAGGCCAATTAATCATTAGAAAAACCTTTTGCAATTATGTTAGCACAGCTGAAAATTGTTGTTCTGATTAAAGAAGCAATAAAACTTGCCTTTGGACTAGTTGAGTTTCTGGTGCATCAGCATTTCTGGGTTAGATTACAGGGTCAAAATGGACAGAAACAAAGAACTTTCTTCTGAAACTCGTCAGTCTATTCTTGTTCTGAGAAATGAAGGCTATTCCATGCGAGAAATTGCCAAGAAACTCAAGATCTCGTACAATGTTGTGTACTACTCCCTTCACAGAACAGCGCAAACTCGCTCTAACCAGAGTAGAAAGAGGAGTGGGAGGCCCCGGTGCACAACTGAGCAAGAGGACAAGTATATTAGAGTGTCTAGTTTGAGAAACAGATGCCTCACAAGTCCTCAACTGGCAGCTTCATTAATTAGTACCCACAAAACACCAGTCTCAACATCAACAGTGAAGAGGCGACTCCGGGATGCTGGCCTTCTAGGCAGAGTTGCAAAGAAAAAGCTGGCCAATAAAAATAAAAGATTAAGATGGGCAAAAGAACACAGAAACTGGACAGAGGAACTCTGCCTAGAAGGCCAGCATCCCGGAGTCGCCTCTTCACTGTTGACGTTGAGACTGGTGTTTTGCGGGTACTATTTAATGAAGCTACCAGTTGAGGACCTGCTCCAGAGCACTCAAGACCTCAGACTGGGTCGAAGGTTAACCTTCCAACAGGACCCTAAGCACACAGCGAAAACAACGCAGGAGTAGATTCGGGACAAGTCTCTGAATGTCCATAAGTGGCCCAACTAAATCAAATCAAATCTAATTGTATTTGTCACATACACATGGTTAGCAGATGTTAATGCGAGTGTAGCGAAAGGCTTGTGCTTCTAGTTCTGACCATGCAGTAATATCTAACAATATTGTTATCTCTCTTGATGCAATTCACAGTATATACTAACATAAACAAGCCAAAGCTCCAGTGGATTAGGCACTAGCCACACGTTTCGACAGTTACTTGTCAACTAGGGGTGTTGTCGATGGGGGTGAGGATGGGCTAACAAGTGAGCTATGGCTCCGAACATTGTGGGTACATTCCCAGTGCTAGGCACTTGTTTTTTCATTTTAGTTTGTCTGTTTTAATGCAAACCTTAAGTCTAACCACTCGGAATTCACGCCTAAACTTGAGCCTTAAGGTTGGTTTTGGTTTGATGAGTGAATGACAGCACTTTTGTTTTGCAGTTTGATTGACGGATGACAGGACGTGTTGATATACAATATTTGGTTCGACATGGGGATTTGTATTTGGCTATTTAGATGTTCACAAAACATATATTAAATACTTAGGATGCTTAATAAGTGACAACAAACAACAAACATGTAAAGATAACTTTATTCCATTACTCAACAATATGAAAACAGATCTAACTAAATGGAATAAACTTCCCATAAATCTTAGTTAGAATAAACATCTTTAGAATTGCATTGTTGCCAAAGTTTTTGTATTTATTTTCGGTAATACCAATTACACCACCTAAAGCATTCTTCTAAATAAGTATAACAGACCTTATATGGGGAAATAAAATTCATAGAATAAAAGCAAAGTTTTACATCTTCCTAAAAGGCTGGCCTTACAGCATCTACTGCGATGCAGCCTCAGCAGACTTCATGGCTTTCATACTTCCTACTTCTTGCGCTTAGCGGAGCAGAGCTATTGTGAAGGAAGTTGTCAAGGAAGTTTGTGTTCATACAGGACGTACCGCCCCCACATACTGCAACCAAACATGTCAATGCAGAGCTATACAGAGCCCTCCGGATTTTTACCAAATTTGAGAGGCGCACAGCTACCGATACGGTAGAGAGCTTGATTTGGCCTCTGCGTTCCTCCGGAGGCTCCGCATTTGCGTCACACCCTCCATTGCGAAGCCTGCAACCACATTTTCGGATCAAGTATGAATTTGCTTAATTTTTTAACCTTCCTGACTTGGAATTGTATCAACTCACTAACCAAGGCTTTTACTTGCAACATATATGCATCCACAACACCCCTAGTGGACAAGTAATTGTTGAAACGTGTGGCTAGTGCCTAAAGAGGAACAATCTGTACATATTGAAGATGCACATTCTCATCCCCAGAATCTATTTTCAAAAGATAAAGCTAACAACTTCATAGTTAAGAACACTATAACAACATGGAAGAAAATGTAATTTCTTCAACAAGAACCAACATCACTCACTAAAAACAACCTTATGGAACAATGCTTGGATAGATTTCAGAATTCACTGATAAATTGGTCCACATGGAAAACTATAGACATAGAAACCACAAATTACTTGGTAACAGGAAATACAATTAGGTCCATGACAGAATTAAAAGGTAATTTTGGACTGACCAATAGTCAAATACATGCAACTTAAAAGTTGCAAATCACAACATTTCGATTTGAAATCTTTTGGATTGAGGTAATCTTATTTAAATCAGAAAAGGATGTTCATATGATAGGGAAGATATGCAAAACCTTGCAGAGAGCATATTCAACTAACAATCTCTTAGAAAAAATATAAATTATTGGAACAAAGACTTAAAAAGGAAGGAAAGTTGGAGCATAACTAATGAAATTACACTTAGCAAAAATGTATGCTCAATCCAGTATAAACTAATGTATATAATGTATTATACAAAAGACAAATTTCACAAATGCTAAAGCACGACTGGCAGAGTCATGTCTCATGTGTAAACTTGTAATGATTCAATAACCCATGCTTTCTGGGAATGCTATAAAGTCCTAAAGTTGTCGGCAGAGCTAAAAGTTGGCTGTTAGAAGTAATACAATGTAAACTTACTTTAATCCGTCTGTGTCACGCCCTGACCTTAGAGATCCTTTTTATGTCTATTTGGTTTGGTCAGGGTGTGATTTGGGGTGGGTATTCTATGTTTTTTCGTTCTATTATTTGTATTTCTATGTTTTGGCCGGGTAGGGTTCCCACTTGTCTTTGTGGGAAGTTAACTTTGTTTGTGGCACTTAGCCTTAAGCTTCACGATTGTTTATTGTTTTGTCGGCGTCATCACCTAATAAAAGGGAATATGTACGCCCACCACACTGTGCTTTGGTCAAGTTCTTTCAACGGCCGTGACAGTCTGCATATTTCAAGACATGGCATATGGGGGTGTAGCACGATTGGCTGGACAACTCTCTTTTCATCACAAATCTTGAAAAAGTGTATAGCAAAACTTGGACACAATGGAAAATTTTTACGATTTATTATTGAAACATTGAAATAGCATGGGCCACCGAGAAAAACGAATTGGTACAATTTAAGGCTAAGTTGCTAACAATAATGTAGGCACTAGGGATGGGGGTGTGAGCATGCGGGTCTGAGCAGATGAGAGGTAGTCATTGTTGGTCAAGTTGTTGTTCGAATGTATACGTTTGTTTTTGGAGTGTAAAAAAAAGGTGAAAAAATCTAAAATGTAATACTTTTTAAAAATACTAAAATTACAAAAATAAACCCACAGACTCTCCTCACTATTCACAAGGCCCCTTGGATTCAGAGGTGCAAGATGAACTTATGCCATTCTCTTTGATCATCCTCTATCCAGTCTCCTTTCCATCCATCCATCCATCTCTCCCTTTCTTTTGCTCTCTCCCTCCCTCCTTCTCTCACTCCCTTTCTTTTTCTCTTTCTCTCTCTCTCTTCCCACATGCTGCACCGCTGCTGAGGTGACACTTGCATGAAGAGGAAATGTCTTATCTGAACCCTCTAATCTCTTTTATAAGCCTCACTTTACAGGGAATTACAAGTGCTTAGTAACCGATTAGATAGATACCGTCTCTAAACAGCATACATGCAATACAGTCTGTTGAATTGAACAACTGGAGAGTTCAGGAAATGGTAAACACAGCTATTGGATATAATCACCTAGAATGTCAGATTCAGTTTTCACTATTCTATTCCTGTGTGGCGCTTGCAACGCCAGGGGTAGTGGGTTTGGTTCTCGCTGGGGCCACCCATATGATTTTTATTTATTACTATTCTAGACGACTCGTTGCTGTACATTCGAGTGACTACACTACAATGTATCTGACAGCACTAGCAGAGCCTATAAGCGTGTATAGCACGTGACGTTAGGGCGGACCTGACTACCAGACTGGGGCTCAACTACTACTGGAAAGTTATTTAAAATATGCTAGTAGCGCTTGATTTAGCTTGCCCGGCACAATGGAACAAGTGGAGTTGTCCCAAAAGTGCAATCCCGTCCATCTGGCACTCCATGCAATGAAACAGTTGACTGCACTGGGCTCTTAAAGGCCCAGTGCAGTCAAAACAATTGTGTTTTTATCCTATTGTACAACAGCTGATGAAACTAACACTGTAAAAGTCTGAAAAAAATGTATCAGTGTTATTTCCTGATAGTTGCTGGTTGAAAATACAACCTACACAGGACCTTCTAATCAGCAAGTTTGCATCGGCGGGATCACCAGGGGGTAAATTGGTTAATAGACCAATAACAAAGAGTTCCGAACCTCTCTACCAATAACAGCTAGATTTCCCCTCCCCACTCAGTCCACTCCCACAGTATGAGCAAAATTCTTGCTTGAGAAATAGTTTGTTACTAAAAAAGCTAGCGAGCGATTTGGGCCGGCTATATCAAAATATTTTTAAGGAAACGAATACTTTCTGAACCCCGGTCTGCGAACATTGAATGGAGTTATGAGAAACTGATGTCCGTGTTATGTCCTATCCTTGCTCACCCTCACCCTTGAGATAGGAGTCATTATTGTTCAGTGGCCACAGAGAAGAGGGGCAGACCTGACTGATTCCACACTTCTCCATTTCTCCTGACCTGTCTTGGCAATGTCAAATCTTTATTTATATTAGCCAACAAAATCCTGGACAAGCAGTCATGCACAGGTAACAGGCATCACGCTGTTTGCTTATCATTACTTTTTCCTCCCTCACCAACTCACAGCCGTGGGCTGGATCTAGGGACGTCTGTCCTGCACACGTCACCGCCCTGTTGACAACATCGTAGCCAGCTGCGCCACCAAAAAGCTAGCAATTTGAAGCAGCGGGTGGAGACATCAAGCTGAGGAGTGATTTACACACATATGACTTATTCTGAAGCATCTTCCTGTGAGGGGAAGTGCTTTGAAGTGCTTTGCCTGGTGCTTTGAAACTACCCAATATCGCTCTGAGATTTGATTTGGCAACAAGAGAAGCGATATGTTAACATGCTAAACTACTGCAATGCCGATTTGACTGAATTCAGCCCTGTGAGTTGGTGCTGCTGTGTATATAAACTTGATGGTAGCCTACGTTATGTTATTCCACTTAACCCTGTTGACTCTGTAGCCTAGACTGGGGCTGGGATTCAATCCAATCAGACATGGGGAGTGTTGAATGCGGTCTCTGCGAACACTGGAACATTGGCTTTAAAAGGTGCATAGCTGAGAAAGCACGATTGGATTGAATTCCATCCCACCAAACATTTTGCCAACGAGTTTCCAACCCCCCCATCAGCCCCGCACACACAAACACGCATGCACACATGAACACACACACACACACACACACACACACACAACCAGTAATTCCCTCTCTTCTCTGGTGTGTACACAGTGCACACAAGGGCACCGTGGGTCCCCGGGCAAGATTTACACATCTCTGTAGCCATATCCCTGCTTCACTCTCACAGGACAAATAGCTCCTCTTTCAAAGCAGGACTCTCTGTTTGTTTGTGTGTGTTTGGTGGTGTGTGTGTGTCATACCCGGATCCGCGAGGGGGCTAAAGGGGGCTTAGCCTTATGGGGTCAAGCTCACGCCATATGTATTGATTTCAAAATCAAATTAATCGTGAACATGAAAAATAAAGTTGAGAATGTAAACATTATACACTGCTCAAAAAAATAAAGGGAACACTTAAACAACACAATGTAACTCCAAGTCAATCACACTTCTGTGAAATCAAACTGTCCACTTAGGAAGAAACACATGATTGACAATACATTTCACATGCTGTTGTGCAAATGGAATAGACAAAAGTGGAAATTATAGGCAATTAGCAAGACACCCCCAATAAAGGCGTGGTTCTGCAGGTGGTGACCACAGACCACTTCTCAGTTCCTATGCTTCCTGGCTGATGTTTTGGTCACTTTTGAATGCTGGCGGTGCTTTCACTCTAGTGTAGCATGAGACGGAGTCTACAACCCACACAAGTGGCTCAGGTAGTGCAGCTCATCCAGGATGGCACATCAATGCGAGCTTGGCAAGAAGTTTGCTGTGTCTGTCAGCGTAGTGTCCGAGAGCATGGAGGCGCTACCAGGAGACAGGCCAGTACATCAGGAGACGTGGAGGAGGCCGTAGGAGGGCAACAACCACAGCAGGGACCGCTACCTCCGCCTTTGTGCAAGGAGGAGCACTGCCAGAGCCCTGCAAAATTACCTCCAGCAGGCACAAATGTGCAAACCGGTCATGCTGGAGGATGTTGCAGGCAGCAGAACGTTCCACGGCGTCTCCAGAATCTGTCACGTCTGTCACATGTGCTCAGTGCTCAGTGTACCGCTTTCATCTGTGAAGAGCACAGGGCGCCATGGCGTATTTGCCAATCTTGGTGTTATCTGGCAAATGCCAAACGTCCTGCACGTTGTGGGCTGTAAGCACAACCCCCACCTGTGGACGTCGGGCCCTCATACCACCCTCATGGAGTCTGTTCTGACTGTTGAGCAGACACATGCACATTTGTGGACTGCTGGAGGTCATTTTGCAGGCTCTGCCAGTCTCATGCTACCACTAGAGTGAAAGCACCGCCAGCATTCAAAAGTCTGACGTCACCTCGCTTAGGGTTTTAGCTAACGCACTTCAACATTTTCAGTTACAGGTCAGTAATGTACGGATATTAGAATTCATCAAATGGACATACCATATTGGTCAATATTTATCATGTACCCAGTGCTCTTTGGAATGTGTCCTTCTGCCTTGATGTCACATGTCCATTAGTCTGGGTAGTGCTACTGAACCGAAATGATTTCAGGTGAAGGGAAAATGAACACTGCTACATCCTGACAATGTTTGAGGTTACTGTTTATGTGTGAGGAATGTATCTCGAGCATAATTTAAAATGTCGAGACCAGAATAAGGTTAGGTGTGGTGGCGAAGATACGCTATATATCCACGTCTCTCTCCACTATTGCACACTAACTCCCGCCAATTCGTACACACATATGTTTCATGTGTCAATTGTTTTGAGAATATTTATCAATGCCCCATATATTCATCAGTGAAGTTACTGTTAATCCCAACATATTCCCCTATGAATTTAGAATGTTTGTTATGGATATTATTGTATAATTAATTACATTTTACATTTAATTTAAGTCATTTAGCAGACGCTCTTATCCAGAGCGACTTACAAATTGGTGCATTCACCTTATGATATCCAGTGGAACAACCACTTTACAATAGTGCATCTAACTCTTTTAAGGGGGGGGGTTAGAAGGATTACTTTATCCTATCCTAGGTATTCCTTAAAGAGGTGGGTTTCAGGTGTCTCCGAAGGTGGTGATTGACTCCGCTGACCTGGCGTCGTGAGAGTTTGTTCCACCATTGGGGTGCCAGAGCAGCGAACAGTTTTGACTGGGCTGAGCGGGAACTGTACTTCCTCAGAGGTAGGGAGGCGAGCAGGCCAGAGGTGGATGAAAGCAGTGCCCTTGTTTGGGTGTAGGGCCTGATCAGAGCCTGAAGGTACGGAGGTGCCGTTCCCCTCACAGCTCCGTAGGCAAGCACCATGGTCTTGTAGCGGATGCGAGCTTCAACTGGAAGCCAGTGGAGAGAGCGGAGGAGCGGGGTGACGTGAGAGAACTTGGGAAGGTATTAAATATAATATACAGTGCCTTCGGAAAGTATTCAGACCCGTTGACTTTTTAAACAATTTGTTATGTAACAGCCTTATTCTAAAATTGGTTAAATAGTTTTTTTCCCCACATCAATCTACACACAATACTCCATAACTACTAAGCAAAACAAGTTTTGGGAATTTTTTATTAATTTATCAAACCAAAAAAACTGCAATATCAAATTTACATAAGTGTTCCGACCCTTTACTCAGTACTTTGTTGAAGCACCTTCGGCAGCGATTGCAGCATGGAGTCTTCCATAGAGATGTTACCAGGTTTCCTCCAGACGTGACGCTTGTCATTCGGGCCAAAGAGTTCAATCTTGGTTTCATCAGACCAGAGAATCTTGTTTCTCATGGTCTGAGATCTTTAGGTGCCTTTTGGAAAACTCCAAGCTGGCTGTCATGTGCCTTTTACTAAGGAGTGGCTGCCGTCTATCCACTCTACCATAAAGGCCTGATTGGTGGAGTGGTGCAGAGATGGTTGTCCTTCTGGAACTTTTTCCCATCTCCACAGAGGAGCTCTGTCAGAGTGAGCATCGGGTTCTTGGTCACCTACCAGCTGACAGAGGCCCTTCTCCCCTGATTGCTCAGTTTGGCCGGGCGGCCAGCTCTAGGAAGAGTCTCGGTGGTTCCAAACTTCTTCCATTTAAGAATGATGGAGCCACCGTGTTCTTGGGGACCTTCAATGCTGCAGATATTTTTTGGTTCCTTTCCCCAGATATGTGCCTCGACACAATCCTGTCTCGGAGCTCTACGGACAATTCCTTCCACCGTCAGCTGTGGGACCTTATATAGACAGGTGTGTGCCTTTCCAGATAATGTCCAATCAATTGAATTTACCACAGGTTGATTCCAATCAAGTTGTTGAAACATCTCAAGGATGATCAATGGAAACAGGATGCACTTGAGCTCAATTTCAAGTCTCATAGCAAATAAGGTAAATAAGGTATTGCCGTTTAAAAATATATAATTTTGCAAAAATGTCTAAAATGCCGTATTATGCCGTATTGTGTATAGATTAAGGCTGCAACGTAAAAAAATACTTTCCGAAGGCACTGTAATTCCAATGCAAGAATCCTCCCCAAAATTGCCCCCTCGACGATTTCAACTGCCCCCTTAGTCACTTTATCCAAGCGCCAGGTCTGGTACTATGTGGCTTACAGTGTGAAACCAACAAAGAAGGCTATTGCAGGAGTTGCTATATGAAGCACTATATGCAACTGAGCACCAAGTAGAGTTGTCCTTATTTTCTCTTTGCCCTCACCCTCCTCCCTTCTTTCGCTTCCCACCTTTTTTTCGTCCCAGTCCTGAAATATGCCTGTTGTCGGTCTTGGTACTGGCCGAAGCAATGTTCTGCGGCTTGTCCAAATGGACTGAGACAGGATGATGAAGTCTCATTAGACTCTCCTGCCATCTGACGCGCATTGCACAGGCGGAAAGCGCACGCTTCTAGAGAGCGCATTCAAACCGTGCGCAATTCAAGCGTTTGCACCACCACCGTCCCTCCATATCTAACCCCCTTCCCCTCTCCCACTACTCTATGTCCCTTCTTCTCCTCAAACCATTTGCTAGAAACAGAGAGCTCCCTTGGAGTGAAGTGCAAACACAGGCATTTAGAGCACAAGACCACGCTTTGGGAACAACTGCAGCCTCCTGGGGAGTGATCGCTCAAACACAGAGAGTGCACGCCACTCCTGTCATCTGGACATAAAGTCCAGCGTGGGGAGTGACTGGTAACATAGCCTTGTTATAATGGCTAGCCGACTCAATTTTCATCTCTTTATTGTGGTAGAGAGACTGAGGCAGAAGTTATCATGCATGTAGTTGAGAAACACTTTGGAGACATAGCTTACGGAAAGGCATGATGATTTCCATACCAGAACTCAGCCTAATCAATTAACCAAATGTGAATTGACTCTTACAAAACTTTTAATTAAAATGAATTAATCCATCGTAAAAAAAAATTAAAATCACTTCTAGGTTTTTTCCGATGGCATTAAGCATTAACTATAACCTAATAATTTTGCCCTGTGCGTATGCTGCAAGCTACTCGATGTCCTTCTTAATTAACACATTGACTATTCAAAACACACCCTGACACAGCATAGGCTACATGCAAGCACAGACTTAAGTATTCAAAGCAACATGCTTATTGCAAATAACATGTCATCAACTAACCTAGGCCTATTTCATGATTAGTGTGTTAATTTATTAATCTTCCACATTGTTTCCAAGAGTAATGTGATTCTATTTGTAGATGACTTGTTTAACATAGGCCTATTTATTTTTCACAATACAGATGGCACACACATTATACGCATCTCTATAGGACATTAGGGCGGTAAGTATAGGGCCCTAATCAACATGTGATGCAGTGCCTGCGCTGTGATTGCTTATCATGGCCTACCGGCTTAAAACTAGAACCTCTAAATCAGTAATTTTGACAGCTCATGAATATATTTATTGTATTACTCTCCCATTTTTAAAGTCATGCCCCCCTCCGTCCTTGAATTTGCCTAAATAAGTCTATATAACAGATTGATGTTGTTCGAATCATAATATCAAAAATAGAACTGGAGTTATAAACCAGTTTTAGGAAGGGATGTCTTTATTTCAATTGTTTTCACCCGTTGCCCCTCCAATGAAATATGCGGTGTCCAGTTGATAATCAGCCCGGTATTTGCCTCAAAACTGAAGTTAAACTATACTGAACCTAATTTCACACATATAACAACATATACACTACCGTTCAAAAGTTTGGGGTCACTTATACATTTCCTTGTTTTTGAAAGAAAAGCAAATTTTTTGCCCATTTAAAATAACAACAAACTGATCAGAAATAGTGTAGACATTTTTAATGTTGTAAATGACTATTGTAGCTGTAAATGGCAGATTTTTTATGGAATATGTACATAGTCGTACAGAGGCCCATTATCCAATGGCACGTTGTGTTAGCTAATCAAAGTTTATCATTTTAAAAGGATAATTGATCATTAGAAAACCCTTTAACAATTATGTTAGCACAGCTGAAAACTGTTGTTCTGATTAAAGAAGCAATACAACTGGCCTTCTTTAGACTAGTTGAGCATCAGCATTTGTAGGTTTGATTACAGGCTCAAAATTACCAGAAACAAAGACCTTTCTTCTGAAACTCGTCAGTCTATTCTTGTTCTGAGAAATGAAGGATATTCCATGCGAGAATTTGCCAAGAAACTGAAGCTCTCGTACAACGCTGTGTACTACTCCCTTCACAGAACAGCGCAAACTGGCTCTAACCAGAACAGAGAGAGGAGTGGGAGGCCCCGGTGGACAACTTTGGCAAGGAGAGGAATATCACCATGGACAATTTCTTCACTTCACTGTCATTGGCAAACAAGTTGCTTGGAAATAAAACAAGCATAGTCGGCACCATGAACTAAGCGAGACGGGTGCTCCCTCCCTCTGCGCAAAATAATGGACCTGCACAGCCGTTGTTCTCCACAACGGTGCTAAAAAATGACAAGACAACAGTCACACTATACCAAATCAAGGCAAGAAAGAGTGTTTCTGTCATGAGCACAATGCATCCGACAGTTGCCATTGAAAGGGAGACAATAAAGAGAAAACCGGATACTATTACGCCCCTACAACCAAACAAGATATGTAAATATTACATTGCCATATATCGGTAAACGTATGCAATGCATTATGCTCTTCTGTATAATACATGTTGTTTTTCCTAAGGGACAATAATCATAATGTTTTCTACTATATACTGTTCCATAGGTTGGGGTGGATGTTTTGGATCAGATGGCACGGTTGTACTGTGTGAAAGGAGGCACCCGCTGCTGGCCTGTTACTGTGTTCTACAACATGCTTGACTTGGCTGCTATCAACACACAAGTGTTGTTCAAGCAGTGCATGAACAACACCATGCCCAGGAGAGACTTCACCATGAGTCTAGCATACTGGCTACGTGAGAGACATATGAGGGCCAAGGCCGCAGCAAAGTTTCCATGCAAGCTTTTGCGCGAGCCAAATTGCGTACAGCACCTGGAGGAGAAAGTGCCAGATGGCCAGATGAACAAAGAACAGAACCCAAGACACTCATGTCGCCTGCAAGTTAAGTTTTTGTGTGATGTTTCAAGTAAGTGACAGTGGCAAAGATTTGTGTGGACTGTTAGGACAAGGGATAACCGCTAAATGAAATCTAACTGATTGTCACGACTTCGGCCGAAGGTGGTCCCTCTCCTTGTTCGGGCGGCGTTCGGCGGTCGACGTCACCGGCTTTCTAGTCACCACCGATCCATGTTTCATTTTTTTGTCTTTATCATACACACCTGGTTTCCATTCCATTAATTATGTTCCTTATTTAACCCTCTGACTTCCCTCTCTGTTTTGTGCGTTATTGTTGGTCATGTGGGTTCGTGTTGTTAGTGCTCTGGATTATTGTGTTTTTCCTTGTTGGAACTTTACTTATATTTTGAGTACATTTTGGACTATTACTCATGTGTCCTGCGCCTGACTGCATTTTTCCATTCACCAACACCCTCACAGAATAAAGCACCACAAATGGAGTCAGCAGGTACAGCCAGCCCTCCTCTCGCAATGTAGGAGCGTGTTCAGCAGCACCATGTTACAGTCTCGGTACAGCCATGGATCGTACTGCA
Organism: Salvelinus sp. IW2-2015; assembly: GCF_002910315.2. Classification (NCBI taxonomy): domain Eukaryota; kingdom Metazoa; phylum Chordata; class Actinopteri; order Salmoniformes; family Salmonidae; genus Salvelinus; species Salvelinus sp. IW2-2015. The sequence goes on from NC_036871.1 coordinate 3,964,181, forward strand.
AACCATGGACCGATGGGAGAGAGGGGGTTTTCCGGTTCACCCATCAGCACCTCTCCAGCTCCCACAACAACCGACCCAGATGTCCACACCTCCATCAGGATCCGGTGGGATTCGGCTCTCGCTCCCGGGATCGTAAGATGGAACGGCTGCCGGGTGCCAGGGGTTCCTACTCCAGCTGGAGCTCTACCTGGCAGCTGTTCAGCCGGCCCCCTCGGGACGCGAGAGAGTGAGCGCCCTCATCTCTTGTCTGACTGGAAAAGCACTGGTCTGGGCCAACGCCATCTGGGGAAGAGAAGGCCCGACGTTGGACAACTACGAAGATTTCACCCGGTTTTCGATCATCCACCTGAAGGGAGAGCGGCGGGGGAATGCTTGTTCCATTTAGACAGGGGATGAGGAGCGCTCAAGAGTTCGCTCTGGACTTTAGAACTCTGGCCGCCGGCGCAGGATGGAAGAGCGGGCCCTGATCGACCAATACAGGTGTAGTTTACGTGAGGACGTTCGTAGGGAGTTAGCCTGCAGGGACACCACCCTTAACCTGGACCAGCTGGTGGACCTATCAATCTGGCTGGATAACCTGTTGGCCTCCTGCAGACGTCCAGATCGGGGTCCGTCAGTTCCATCCACCAGCACCTCTGATCCTACCCCATTGGAGCTGGGAGGTGCTGCTATGAGGGGGACCGGAGGGGGGACCGTTCCCTGCACCACCTGTGGCCGCAGAGGACACACTGCTGGTCGGTACTGGGGAGGTTCCCCAGGTAATCGAGGTGGCAGGCGGAGCACTGGTGGATCATCTCAGGTGAGTAGGCACACACCTCACCCAGAGCTCCCTGTTGCACACATGTGGTTGTATATAGCATTTCCTGAGTTTTCCCAGCATTCCCAGCATAAGGCGCTAGTAGATTCAGGCGCAGCTGGGAACTTTATTGACMGTACCTTTGCACTTAGTTTAGGGATCCCTATTGTTYCTGTTGATGTCCCCTTCCCTGTACATGCCTTAGATAGTCGTCCTTTGGGGTCAGGGCTAATCAGGGAGGTCACAGCTCCACTCCGTATGATAACGCAGGAGAATCATGAGGAGGGAATAAGTCTCTTTCTGATCGACTTTCCTGCATTTCCTGTTGTGTTGGGCATTCCCTGGTTGGCCTTTCATGATCCCACTATTTCGTGGCAACAGAGGGCTCTCAAGGGATGGTCTCGTCAGTGCTCAGGGAGGTGTGTAGGTGTTTCCTTAGGTGCCACTACGGTGGAGAGTCCAATCCAGGTATCCACCATGCACATTCTCCCCGAATATGCCGATTTGGCACTCGCCTTCTATAAAAAGAAGGCGACTCAATTACCACCCCATCAACAGGGAGATTGTGCGATAAATCTCCTGGTAGACGCTGCACTTCCCAGGAGTCATGTGTATCCTCTGTCACAGGAGGAGACGGCGGCTATGGAAACATATGTCACCAAATCTCTGGGACAGGGATACATTCGGCCTTCCATCTCCTCGAGTTTATTTTTTGTGAAGAAGAAGGATGGAGGTTTGCGCCCGTGTATTGACTATCGAGGTTTGAATCAGATCACGGTAAAATACAGTTACCCACTACCTCTCATAGCCAGTATGACATAGTCATTGCACGGGGCGCGCTTCTTCACAAAATTGGACCTCAGGAGCGCTTACAACCTGGTGCGTATCAAGGCGGGGGATGAGTGGAAGACGGCATTTAGCACTACATCTGGGCACTATGAGTATCTCGTCATGCCGTACGGGTTGATGAATGCTCCATCAGTCTTCCAATCCTTTGTAGACGAGATTTTCAGGATGTAGTGGTGTATATAGATGACATTCTAATATACTCCGCTACACGCGCCGAGCATGTGTCTTTACATTTACATTTACATTTAAGTCATTTAGCAGACGCTCTTATCCAGAGCGACTTACAAATTGGAAAGTTCATACATATTCATCCTGGTCCCCCCGTGGGGAATGAACCCACAACCCTGGCGTTGCAAGCGCCATGCTCTACCAACTGAGCCACACGGGACCGTCTTTGGTGCGCAAGGTGCTTGGTCGACTGTTGGAGCATGACCTGTACGTCAAGGCTGAGAAATGTCTGTTCTTCCAACAGTCCATCTCCTTCCTAGGGTACCGCTTTTCCGCGTCAGGGGTGGAGATGGAGAATGACCGCATTTCAGCCGTGCGTAATTGGCCGACTCCAAGCACGGTAAAGGAGGTGCAGCGGTTCTTAGGGTTTGCCAACTACTACCGGAGGTTTATCCGGGGTTTTGGTCAGGTAGCGGCTCCCATTACCTCCTTGCTGAAGGGGGGACCGGTGCGACTACAGTGGTCAGCTGAGGCGGACAGGGCTTTTAGTCAACTGAAGGCTCTGTTTACCTCGGCACCCGTGCTGGCTCATCCTGATCCCTCCTTAGCGTTCATAGTTGAGGTGGATGCGTCCGAGGCTGGGATAGGGGCTGTGCTGTCTCAGCACTCGGGTACGCCACTAAAGCTCCGCACCTGCGCTTTCTTTTCGAAGAAGCTCAGCCCGGCGGAGCGAAACTATGATGTGGGGGACCGGGAGCTGTTGGCTGTTGTCAGGGCTCTGAAGGCATGGAGACATTGGCTTGAGGGGGGTAACCACCCTTGCCTCATTTGGACTGACCACCGCAATCTGGAGTACATTCGGGCAGCTAGGAGACTGAACCCTCGCCAGTCGAGGTGGGCCATGTTTTTCACCCGCTTTGTTTTCACTCTATCCTACAGACCAGGTTCCCAGAACATTAAGGCAGACGCACTGTCCCGGATGTATGACACGGAGGAGCGGTCCGCGGATCCCTCTCCCATAATTCCAGCTTCTTGCCTGGTGGCACCGGTGGTATGGGAGGTGGACGCGGACATCGAGCGGGCGTCACGTGCAGAGCTCACTCCCCCACAGTGTCCAGTTGGGTGTCTGTACGTTCCGTTTTATGTCCGCGATCGTGTGATCTGTTGGGCCCACACGTCACCCTCCTCTGGTCATCCTGGCATCAGCCGGACAGTGCGCTGTCTTGCTGGGAAGTACTGGTGGCCCACTTTAGCTAAGGACGTGAGGGTTTATGTTTCCTCCTGCTCAGTGTGCGCCCAGTGCAAGGCACCTAGACACCTGCCACCTGGAAATTACAGCCTCTTCCTGTTCCACAACAACCGTTGTCACACCTATCGGTGGATTTCGTGATGGATCTTCCCCCGTCACAGAAAAACGATCCACAACAACCAGGATCGTGGTATTACCCTAAGTCCTGCCGTCTCCTTCCTTTGCCCGGTCTCCCTACGGCTCTACAGACTGCGGAGGCCCCGTACACCTACGTATTCCGGCACTACGGGGTGCCTGAGGATATAGTTTCTGATCGGGGTCCCCAATTCACGTCTAAAGTCTGGACGGGGTTTATGGAATGCCTGGGGGTCTCGGTCAGCCTCACCTCAGGTTTTACCCCGAGAGTAACGGGCAGGTGGAGAGAGTCAACCAGGATGTGGGTAGGTTTCTGCAGTCCTATTGCCAGGACCCCTGGGTGGAGATGGCCCAAAACTCCCTTCGCCACTCTTCCACTAACCTATCCCCTTTCCAGTGTGTGCTAGGTTATCAGCTGGTCCTGGCACCTTGGCATCAGAGCCAGATCGAGGCTCCTGCGGTGGATGAATGGTTTCGACACTCGGAGGCAACATGGGGCGCTGCTCATGCGCGTCTACAACGGGCCATCAGGCGGCAGAAGGCGAGTAGCGACCGCCACCGCAGTGAGGCCCTGGCACCATGGGGACCGGGTCTGGCTCTCGACCCGAAACCTGCCCCTTCGCCTGCCCTGCCGGAAGCTGGGTCCGCGGTTTGTGGGGCCATTTAATGTCCTGAGGAGATTGAACGAGGTTTGTTATAGGTTACAACTCCCCCCTGATTACCGTATTAACCCCTCGTTCCATGTGTCTCTCCTCAAGCCGGTGGTGGCTGGTCCGCTCCAGCAGTCTGAGGTGCGGGAGGTTCCTCCGCCCCCTCTGGACATCGAGGGGGCTCCGGCGTATACTGTGCGAGCCGTCATGGACTCAAGACATCGGGCGAGAGGCCTTCAGTACCTCGTGGAGTGGGAGGGGTACAGTCCGGAGGAGAGATGCTGGGTGCCGGTGGAGGACATCCTGGATCCATCAGTACTGCAGGAATTTCACCGCCTCCATCCGGATCGCCCTGTGCCTCGTCCTCCGGGTCGTCCCCGAGGCCGGTGTTGGCGCACTGCTGGAGCCGCGCGTCAAGGGGGGGTACTGTCACGATTTCGGCCGAAGTTGGTCCCTCTCCTTGTTCGGGCGGCGTTCGGCGGTCGACGTCACTGGCTTTCTAGTCACCACCGATCCATGTTTCATTTTCGTTTTGTTTTGTCTTTATCATACACAGCTGGTTTCCATTCCATTAATTATGTTCCTTATTTAACCCTCTGACTCCCCTCTCTGTTTTGTGCGTTATTGTTGGTCATGTGGGTTCGTGCTCTGGATTATTGTGTTTTTCCTTGTTGGAACTTTACTTATATTTTGAGTACATTTTGGACTATTACTCATGTCTGTGTCCTGCGCCTGACTCTGCATTTTTCCATTCACCAACACCCTCACACTGATGCCATTGCGTGAAAACGCAAACAATGTAAGCAAGCAAAAGCTGACAATAATGGACTATTTTTGACTGCTGTCATATTGACACTTATATTCATTATAATGCCATTATTGCTTTTGTGCTGATTTTCACTATTTATCAAGCACACGTGGCGCTTGTAATTATGTTAAGGCTACTGTTTTCATCCTTTGACCGTGTTCTGCTGACCGTGCATCTTTGTAATTGGGGTATTTTTTTAAATAAATACTTATTAATAGAAGCTCTTACCATCTTCCAACACATATGGTTTTTGTTTCATAGTTGTAACAAAAGAATGCCACGCATAAAATTGATTGAACGTTTGTGTTTTTTGTTTTTACATATAGCTTACAGTAACATAAACTTATGAAAATGCTATTTAGCTATTTAAAATGGGAAATAAATTGTATTCTAGTGTTACCTAACACCTTCGTGAGCACAACCACATTATTATTTTAGAGATAGCATATATAAATGTATTAATTACACTTTTAGAATGTTGCAGTCACAATGACGGCTTGTTAGCTTGAAAAGGGGTGTCACGACTTCCACCGAAGTCGTTTCCTCTCCTTGTTCGGCGGTTGGCGTCACCGGTCTTCTAGCCATCGTTGATCCTCTTTTCATTTTCCATTTGTTTTGTCTTGTTTTCCAACACACCTGGTTTCCATTTCCCTCATAATTATTTTTGTGTATTTAACCCTCTGTTCCCCCCCATGTCTTTGTGTGGGATTGTTTGTTGTAAGTGCTTGTGCACTTCTTTACTGGTGCGCTTCGTTTTTTTTGTACCCATATTCTGTTGTATGTTTATGCCGTTGGTTTTTGGATTAAACTGCTCCGGCTACTACCTAGTTCTGCTCTCCTGCGTCTGACTTCCCTGCCACCAGTTATGTACCCCTTTACAAGGGGCCCCTCGAGGCCCAGCGGTTCTAGTGTTAAGGTAAACACGTGGGCTACATCATCATCTTCAATCTTGTCTCGTTGTTCGAGCTCAGTCGGAATAATAAACAGACCTGCACAGCAGCTAAACTATATGAAACTAATTTCACACATATAACAATAGATTAAATAAATTAAGTAAAGTATGATGGAGAAGAAAGGCGGAGAATGGGTGAGTTGATGAGCAAGGGGAAGCAAACAATGCATAATTCTGTAATCACCAATTGTGACAGAAGAACAGGGCGGGCCATTCTATTGTATAGATATATTCTAATTATAATCTCAAAATGGAATGTACTCCATATCAGTCCACCAAATCCAAGCAGTCTTATCAGTCTACTCTGGCTAACTTGGAGTACACAGTGAGAGCGAGTGTAATTTACAATGGCAAGAAGACCAAGGAGAATGGATGTACATGCTGCGTTAGCGCTGCTACAATATCTGAATGATAAGGACTCAGACGGTGGGAAAGAAATGAATCATGACATCTCTGATGATTACTCTTCTGATTCTGAGCCTCAGCTTGAACCTACACATTTGAGGCCTAAACGCAAACAAACCAGAACGGTACGCGCTGAAAAAGATCCACATCGGGCAGCAGGTGAGCGAGTGACGGAGAATGTGGTGATGAGGCTTGTGGAACCTTACACTGGCAAGGAGAGGAATATCACCATGGACAATTTCTTCACTTCACTGTCATTGGTGAACAAGTTGCTTGGAAATAAAACAAGCATAGTCGGAACCATGAACTAAGCGAGAAGGGAGCACTCTCCCTCTGCGCAAAATATTAGACCAGGGTTAGCAGAGAAATCAACATATTTATATTTTAGTATGCACTCTTTTCCAGAAGGACTTACATGAGCAATTAGGGTAAAGTGCCTTGCTCAAGGATACAGACTGATTTTCCACCTTGTCAGCACTGAGATTCGAAACATCAACCTTTCAGTTCATCTTACCTGCCTCCCACATATCAAACAACAATCTGTTTGGGGAAGTATTACGGCCTAATATTGGGCAAATATTGTCTTAAATTGTTAAAGAAAAGTATAAGTTGTGAAACTTCTAAAACATCTCAATTTGTAGGCCTACATAAACTATTGTCTATTTAATATATGTTTTTCAAACATAGAGTAGTTGTTGACTTTGCATCCCCCCAAATGTTAAAATCAGAAGAGTTATATCGAATAACTTTGCTTTGTCGTAGGCTATAGACCTACAGATCATGATGTTGCTAGAACAGGGACCCCAAATCATTACAAACTATAGGCTAGTATCATCCACGCCACCCAGTGGACAAAATAAAACCTATACTCTGGACCAGAAAGACCGTTATTCAAACGGCACAATCATTGACTCGACTGATGAATGATGCAGAGATGTTAGACATGGAATGATACTGTGTCATTTCATATCAACAAGAGTTAACCACATTATCTGCCATATATGATTGCCTATATTTATTATGAAACCCAAAGTGTCACTCAAACGTATAGGCCTACGCACTAATAAACTGAAAATGTTTTGAGGACACGCAAATTATAGCCTAGTCTAGCCTACTTTACCAATTATTCATGATAATGATAGTTCCCATTCGTCCAATATGTCATATAAAATAGTCTCGATGTATAGGTTAATATACATAAAAGTTTGAACTAATAAAAAATGTATGAGCAACATGAGCCGCTGTATAGGTAGCCCGATCCATAATTATACAGCTTTATAATATTGCCTACGGAATACTAATACATGAGTCTGCGATGCAATCGTTTTCGATATTCATTAGAGGCATCACTATCATATTATGCAATTATACATCGCATGCAAGAAACATCACTGTTATAGGAAATTGAGAAATAGGCTAAGCAAAACAGATCTTTTCGGATTTAAACATTTAAAAAATTTAAAATTCCAAGTTGTTATATTCTTCCAGATTCCTTAAGGTTAAATTCTACTGAGAATAAAGCCATATCTAGTCAGTTTTGAAGAAACATGCGTTTTTAGTTCATACAGAACATGTGTGTCAAAGAAATATACTAGAACTCATAAAATATCCAAAGCATAAAAATTGGACAGTTATAATATAAAGTGAATCCTGGTTCATACCTTTTTTTCTCGCGCTCCGAAACGCACTCAAAAGGAAACCGCAATCGCATAGCCAATAGATGCGGTAAAGAAGTCAATGGACCTTGACCAAATTAATGGAAATTCGCGGGGTAAAGATACCGAATCTTCTCATTGCCCCCAAGAAAAATGTATGGATGTCAGCCCCAATACATGTTCACGTCATCGTCACCTGCAGTACAGTTCAAAACGACTGACTACCACCTATTTCTACCAGCTTATACGAACGGGAGTTCGCATTTAACAGACACTTCTAAACATGAAAAGTGACTACTTCTAAATGTTATGCAGTGAAAACAGCCAAATATATGCACATCGGACTTTAGTAACCACACTGTGGGCCTGTTACAATACAATTGAGGAATATCTACTTTGTTAGATTTGTTGAATATGCCCAATCCAGTATTCTTCTTCTATCCCCTACGTTCTGCGTTCCATTGATCTCTTTACCGCATGTATGCTCTAAAAAAGAATCCAACACATTGTAAAGACTCTGCCATAGTTGAAGTCTTGAGGATGCCTCACTGTAACATCTTATAAGCCCTACCTTACCACTACGGTCGTTTGATGTCTTCCTCTCTCACACACAGTCAGGACGATGCCACTGCAACAGACAGCAGCGCGCTTAACGTGATTGCAATAACTGCGCTGCTCAGCTCCCTAGCTCCAACTACGTGTTGTCGCTACAATGAGCTCCATTGAGAAGTCACAGCTGCAGCGGGACGCAGACCGATGATGGCCCCGCATGCTGTGGGACGTGTTGCCATTGAAGCGTCACATGCCCGGACGCTTCAATGGCACCTTATAGGCATGCTAGGCAGGCAGTCAAGCGTACTGCTCTAGGCTACTTTTCCATGCGCAACAATACTGTTGGCATATTTTAAGAATACTATTGAATTAGGATGAACATAGACATGGGTGGGTAGTAGGACTGAACTAATTATCACTAAGGAGGAAATAGACTTATGGCAGCAGTGTGATAACAGATAACCTTGTAAAAAAAAACTTTCCAAACTGCCAAATAACATATTGTCACAAACAACGCAATACATTTACTTTGTGACCAGTGTGCAGTGTGTAACCAACCATCTGATTGTTGTGTCTTGTCAGGTTACCTAAACACAACGTGTGTGTAATGCCCTCCCAAGGCAATAGGTTACGCTTCTGTTTCCCTCAGGGTTTACAGTCAACTCTGGCGAATCTATTTGCCAGTAATCACGAATTGTATCTGCATAACTCAAACTCAAATCTGGCAGTGCTGCATAAACACGTGACATGCATGCACACATGCAGGTAGGAAGACAGACAGACACATGTGACACACACATGTGACATTTACACCAGCCTGGTCTCATAGACAGAACATAGTAAATGTAAATAAGACAGAAGGTTACTTAAGGTAAAAACAAAAGGAGGGTGGTTGGTCGATTACTTACTACTTTTTAGCTACTTTGCAACTACTTAGCATGTTAGATAACCCTACCCGTAACCTTAACCCTTTTGGCTAACCCTTCCCCTAACCTTAACCCTTTAACCTAACTCCTATTCTTAACCCTAACCCAGCGTTTCCCAAACTCGGTCCTCGGGACCCCAAAGAGTGCACATTTTGGTTTATCCCTAACACTACACAGCTGATCCAAATGATCAAAAGCTTGATTATTAGTTGATTATTTGAATCAGCTGTGTAGTGCTAGGGGGGGGGGGGAATATGTGCACCCCATGGAGTCCTGAGGACAGAGTATGGGAAACCCTGCACTAACCCCAAACCCTAACCCCTAGCCTTGTTAACATTAGCCAGCTAGCTAATGTTGGCGTTACCTACCTAGATAAAGTCAGCCACAACAAATTGCAATTCGTAACAGATCATATGTTTTGCGAATTCATAACAAATTTTCCATTTTGCTAATTTGTAACATATTTTACAAATTGTAATTCATAACATATCATATGAAAGGAATGATGGATATCCACAAATTAATATATACCAATACGAAACGTAGCATATCATACTAAATGTAGTGTCTCAGATCTATGTACAGAATAATACAAAATGCTCTGAGACCAGCTCTGAGACCAACACACACATTTATTTTAACTTTATTTTCACGAAATGTATCCGCTATAATTTCTTACAACCAACAACAACTTTTTAACATCAGATCGGCAGTTACTTACCTAATTTCAGGCCTCAACTTCAACTTCGACTCATCTGCCCTGGGCTCTTTCTATAATTGTGACCCAATTTTCAGGCTACCCAAGAGGAAACGGCGATGTTACTAATGCAAGAGAGGGGGATCCTGGCGAGATTAAGAAGAAGGGAGAACTGGCCACCTCTTCCCTCCATTCTGCTGGCCAGTCACTTGATAATAAGATGGATGACCTCTGATCACGGATTTCCTACCAACGAGACTCTCGAAACTGCAATATCCTCTGCTTTTCTGGTTGCAGCAATTTTAATTCTGCGTCATTACGACACGTGATACCAAACTTCCATACATTTTTACTCCCAGAATGCAACACACTTTGAAAGGAGGTAACCAACGATGGTCACCAAGTTCACAAAAATGATCTGCTCGAATGCACACATTTAGATGAGCAACATGCAAGACTTTGCTCTCACACAGTCACACAGAATATCTGCGCATGTGCACAAACAGCAAAGAAGTTTAGCTTCGTGCTTTAATTAACACTCCTTGTTTTTGCAGAAATTGACCCACTACTACGGTTTACTTTGTGAATCTATGTCATCTCGCTGAGTCTACCTTTGAAGAGCAGCTGAACCAAAAATTATAATTTTGGTCTTAAAGGTCAGTGTCTTCCGAAACAGAGATTTGGAAAAAAATGAAAACTGATTGCGCTCTAGCCAATTGTACAGCAACATTTTTACTTGAGAAATACTGCACTAAACCCCTTAGCTAGACGTAAAATTGTGCGACTAAGACCTCCTTGGCAAAAATGTCTAAATTAATTACAGATTTTTTGATTAATTTAAGATTCATTCAGACTTCATTGAGGATGAAATGTTGCTACCGTGACTCAAGGGACAAACAACAATAACTGCCAGCGTATGATATAGTGAACAAAACACACACATTGAACCACACCTCCAAGACCTAAATCTAGTTTTCTTTATGAGCAGCATGCTGAATCGGTGTGTTCAGCCCCCTTTAAAGAGCGACCGCCTCTAAAAAGCGACTTCTCATTTTGAAAACGGCCTATGTGGCATCGCTATAACTCAAAAACATTTATTCTAGTGTACAAATTGAGATTTGAGAGATAATAGTAAAACATCATATTTTTTTACAATATTAACCTTCATTTAACTAGGTTTAGTCAGTTAAGAACAAAGTCTTATTTACAATGACAGCCTACCCCGGCAAAATCTGTGCAGCGCTGGGCAAATTGTGCCACCCTATGGGACTCCCAATCACAGCCAGATGTAATAAAGCCTGGATTTGAACCAGGGAATGTAGAGACACCTCTTGCACTGAGATGCAATGCCTTAGACCACTGCGCCACCCGGAAGCAACAGTTTTCCTTGGGTTGGGTTTATTTCAATCCTGCCCACATGCCGACAGCTGGAATCTCCCAAGTAATCATCATTTCAGAGCACAGCTGCACCTGACCTGATCATAATGCCCATCGCCAATTTGGTTTGACATTCAATATCTCTATGAGGCTAGTTAGGGACTATCAGTAAATTACACATTGTACATGGGACAATATTTTTTAAATGGTAAAAAAAAAAAAAAATCAATGATGTAAAAACCTCTAACCAACTATAAATTGTAGAAATTCATATACAAATATTGAAAACATTTAATGACACGTGCAACATGAAAATATTGTCCCATTTACATTGAGTCATTTATTGATGGTCCCTAACTAGCCACAGAGATGTCAAATGTCAAACCAGCTCTGCCATGGTTACACACCAGCCGGCTGAAGTTAATTTGTGAAAGAAGTTGGCTAGCACTAGCTAGGCTGGGCGACTTCAAGACACAAGACCTGGTTAGACTGTTTCAAGTTATCTAGAAGGGTGAGTGACTGTAACTGTGTATTGTTTTGGCAGAGTGAATGTACAAACACTTGCCATGTACAAACACACACACACACACAAGAGACACCCCCCGCTGATGCATTTCTTATTTACCAAGATGAAAAATTAGACCAAATTAGGAAGTTCAGCCACCCTTTAAAACCTAAACAAAGATTATCTATTATATTGACAAGATGGTCGGGTGATCATTCTAACAATGGAAATACATGTCCTCAAAGATGGAAGGCAGGCAAGAGGAGGCGAGATCAGGTGGCACCATTCTATCCATTGAGAGGGCAGATACGCGTGTGAACAACAGGCTCAACTCCAATACAAAGTAGTTTTGAAATGCCACTTGCGTCCACTTATCACTGCATTTGTAACAACCTAACCATTATGAAACGTCTATTAGATTAAATAAGCCTCACGTAGAATATTAGCAATTCCATTTTTTGTTGACCTTTTTTGTTGACCTCCATTGACTTCCTCACTTCTTGGTCTTATTTTTGTGGACAGATTTAGGCAGCGTAAACCCTCTCGCTTTGCCTCATCCTCTCTGACCTAACCTAACCACCTTATGCATTACTGCCCTACAGTGGCAAGAAGTGACATCCCCAAAAACACAAATGATCTCTTGCAAAGTTGTAACAGTTTCTGTCTGTCTGTTTGACAGTGTCTGTGTTTGTGTCTGTGTGATGTCTCTCGAAAAAGTGGTTATATAAATGCTTCCCTGGTTATATAAATGCTAAATAAAACATGAAGGATAAAAAACACAATAAAATACAGAAAGACCTAAACACATAAGTATTCACACTGCAGAGTCAATACATGTTATAGTCATATTTGGCAGTGATTACAGCTGTGAGTCTTTCTGGGTAAGTCTGTAAGAGCTTTGCACGCCTGGATTGTACAATATTTGAACATTATTCTTAAAAAAATTCTTCAAGCTCTGTTAAGTTGGTTGTTTATCATCGCTAGGCAGCCACTTTAAAGTCTTGCCAAAGATTTTCAAACCGATTTAAGTCAAAAATGTAACTAGGCCACTCAGAAACATTCAATGTCATCTTGGTAAGCAGTTTATATTTGCCCTTGTGTTTTAGGTTATTGTCTTGCTGAAAGGTGAATTTGCCTCATAGTGTCTGTTGGAAAGCAGACTGAACCAGGTTTTGGATGTGCTTAACTCTATTACGTTTATTTTTATCCTAAAAAACTCCCTTGTCCTTGCCGATGACAACCATACCCGTAATGTGATGCAGCCACCACGCTTGTAAATATGAAGAGTGAAACTCAGTGATGTGTTGTGTTGGATTTGCCTCAAACATAGCACTTTGTATTCAGGACATAAAGTTAATTTCCTTGCCATGTTTTTTGCTGTTTTACTTTAGTGCCTTACTGCAAACAGGATGCATGTTTTGGGATGTAAAATATTTATATTTTAAAATATATTTTAAAAATATTTTTTATTTTGTACATGCTTCCTTCTTTTCATTCTGTCACTTAGGTTAGTATTGTGGCATAACTACAATGTTGTTGATCCATCCTCAGTTTTTCTTAGCACAGCCATTAATCTCCATAACTGTTTTAAAGTCACTATTGGCCTCATTGTGAAATGCCCGATTTGCTTTCTTCCTCTCCGGCAACTGAGTTAGTAAAGCGACTGTATCTTTGTAGTGAATGGGTATATTGATACACCATCCAAAGCGTAATTAATAACTTCACCATGCTTTTTCCCCCTCAGTCTACCAATAGGTGGCCTTCTTTGTGAGACATTGAAAAACCTCTCTGATCTTTGTGGTTGAATCTGTGTTTGACATTCACTGATCGACTGAGGGACCTTACAGATAATTGTGTGGGGTACAGAGATGAGATAGTTATGCAAAAATCATATTAAACACTGTTGTCGCACACATAGTGAGTCGATGCAACTTATTATATGACTTGTTAAGTACATTTTTATGACTGAACTTACAGTGCATTCGGAAAGTAATCAGACCCCCTGACTTTTTACACATTTTGTTACGTTACAGCCTTATTCTAAAAATGATTTAAAAAATATATATTATCATCAATCTACACCAAATACCCCATAATGACAAAAAAATCTGTTTTTTAGACATTTTTGCAAATGTATTAAAACAAAAAAACAGATACCTTATTTACGTAAGTATTCAGACCGTTTGTTATGAGACTCGATTGAGCTCAGGTGCATCCTGTTCCTATTGATCATCCTTGAGATGTTTCTACAACTTTATTGGAGTCCACCTGTGGTAAATTCAATTGATTGGACATGATTTGGAAAGGCACACATCTGTCTATATAAAGTCCCACAGTTGACAGTGCATGTCCTCAGTAAAAGGCACATGATTGCCCGCTTGGAGTTTCCAAAAGTGACCTAAAGACTCTCAGACCATGAGAAACAAAATTGTCTGGTCTGATGAACCAAGATTGAACTCTTTGGCCTGAATGCCAAGCGTCACGTCTGGAGGAAACCTGGCACCATCCCTACGGTGAATCATGGTGGTGGCAGCATTAGCGTCGGCCCAAACTCTGAATGCAGTGCTGCCTGACTACAGTGTAATACTGCCAGAATTACAGTAAGGGAATTGAATTGCATATTAAAACATTAAGTTAAAAACTAATTATGAATTATGTTTTAACGTAATATGCTTATTTTCTGAAGTGGACATCAAGGGCTTTTGCTTGGGTGTGAAACGTTAAGCAAAAATTGTCAATGTTATTTTGTCAAATTATGTCTGTATGAACAGTAACGGGGCCAACATACTTTGCTATGTAGACTAGTTACCATTTAAGCCTATTTTAAGAATAGTAATACTCATTATATTGATACTTTCTCTCTACAGGCCTGACTGAAGGATGTTGGTGCTCATCTAGACTTCCGGCTACCAATTAATTAAAGGTAAGCTTTGGATATACATTTTACATTTACATTTTAGTCATTTAGCAGACGCTCTTATCCAGAGCGACTTACAGTAGAGTGCATACATTTTATTACTTTTTTTTTTACATACTGAGACAAGGATATCCCTACCGGCCAAACCCTCCCTACCGGCCAAACCCTCCCTAACCCGGACGACGCTATGCCAATTGTGCGTCGCCCCACGGATCTCCCGGTTGCGGCCGGCTGCAACAAAGCCTGGGCGTGAACCCAGCCCAGCCTGGGCGTGAACCCAGAGACTCTGGTGGCGCAGCTAGCACTGCGATGCAGTGCCCTAGACCACTGCGCCACCCGGGAGATTCGAGTTGTGACATTGCTTTATCAAAAGTGTTGTACAGGGGTACAGGGGAAAATCTCAATTGCATTTCCTTGATTCCTCACATCCTTTCTCCTTGCCTCCTTGCCTCCTTGCCTCCTTCTCAAAATCCATTGGACGAGAAGAGGTCAGTCCTTTCTGAAGCGAGGACAGAGGACCCGAGAAATCAAGGAAATGTAAATGAGATTTTCACCATGACACTCAAAACCTTGAAATTATAACAATAGTATTTGAAAGGCAGCTAAGAGTTTGCCCTTTGGTGACTATTCCTTTGATTCCATTGTACCAGTTAAATTAAACCAAGCCCAGCACTTATCACAAGTCATTTTAGGCTAAATATACAAATATTTCTCTTGTGGATATTTAGTAAATTGTTACCAATGACATACTGTTGATGTACCAGGTTAGATTAGCAACCCTATGTCATAAAATAAATGTTTAGTTTAAGGATGTCCACAAAAGGCATACCACTGTTCTCTGTGCTCTTCTTGTGTTGTTGCATAAGGAAGTCTTTGAATTTTGCTTAACTTGCAAGGTAGCTTTTTTATTAATCTGGTTGCTGTTGGTTATTGCACCCATTACGAATTAATCCACACCTAGCTCCTATACACCTGTGGTGATCTGAGAGGATTAGATGGGTGAGTATGGTGTTAACTTTATCTAGACAACCATAGGTCAGGGTGGATATATTGCTATATAACATTCTGACGAGCTTGGTGACGAATCGGTAGCACTACTTATAATCGTCAGTGACCACGCCAAAAATATAGTCCACTACAACCTGGTCAAGTATCTCTGTTGTCCCCAGACTGGCGGAAGCTTAACTGGTAATGTTTGGTCTAATCTATGATCTACATCTCAGTTATTCCAAAGAACTGTCCAACACCTTTGAGTTCATTCAGAAAATCCTGCTCAGTTTAAAAGATGTTAAACTGAAGTCAAGACATTGCCCAAATGACAAACACTGCCTTAAAACACCCTGTGTTCTTTTTTCAACATTATGAATGTGGCGTAAGGCAGTAGTTTTCTGTATTTATTTTTGTTCCACGAGACGTTGGGTTGGATTCAGTAAGAACTGTTATGTTGAGCTGTATCTAGAATACAGTACAAAATATAAAGTTGTTTGAAGTATGATCAGTAAATGAAGTCTTTGTGAAGCCTTTGTCATAAATGAATGCATACTTCTACACTTTTATGAGCCCATAGGGAGGAGAGCCTAGGGGAGAATCTCAATTGCGGTTCTTTGTCTCCTCGCATCTTCTCGCCTCATCTTTTTCTCAAAACCCATTGGATGAGAAGTTCTAAGTGGAGGGACCTCTCATCATCTCATCCAATGGGTTTTGAGAAGGAGGCAAGGAGAGAGGACACAATGAATCAAGAAAATGCAATTGAGATTCCTCCAAGAAATGGATTTGGAATAAAGAGATGGAGACCATATTTCTTTGTAATAACCTGCTCTTTGTCAATGGGAGAATCTCAATTGCATTTCCTTGATTCCTCGTATTCTCTCGCCTCCTTCTCAAAACCAATTGGAGGACACAAGGAATCAAGGAGAGAAGATGCGAGTAATCAAGGAAATGAAATTGAAATTCTCCCAATGAATATTGCCTGTTTTCTACTACACAAATTCTATGTAGGACTGTGTAGAACAATAGGAGAAGCATGACACCATGATCTTTTATTCTGCACATAATCTATTATCTTGATGACCACTGGACATTTACTGATGCATCTGTATTTTCACTGATCTAGGAAGTGTTAGGAATTTGCTTAAAAACTGTGTCGGTCAACTTAACTATTTTGATCATGTTAAGGATGACTTATTGTTTGAGACATAATTACCTTGTTTCAAACATGTTTCCCATTGTTGAACTTGGATAGGCCTACCACTGCCAATTTGATTTGGGGGCTTACATATGGGGCAATGTATCAGTGGAGGTCAGGGTTGAGGTCAATTCAGGAAGAAAACTGAAATTCAAATAACTTTTTCTCATAGGATGCAATAAGGAAAATTGGAATTTATATTATAATTTCAGTTTACTTCCTGAATTGACTGAATTGAAAAGGAATCAACTCTAACCCTGGGGGAGGTGCTACTGTAAACTGTGTACACTCTTTAAATGTGAATGGTAAATAATAGTAGATCATGGTGATTCTTAGAACCGTCATTTTCCTTAATATAATTTATTACCCCCCTGCTAAATATCATGCATCGATAAATATTGACTTTGTTTCAAGCATGGTGTCCATTGTTTGTAACACACGACACTTGAACATGCCTAACACTGCCAAGTTAATTTTGCGAAGTTTGCTTTCTGTATTGACTGAATTGAAAAGGAATTGACCCCAAGCCTGGTGACGTTGCTAAGGGAACTGTGTGTTCACTTTAAATGTGAACATTTGCACTCTATTTTATTTTATTTCACCTTTATCTAACCAGGTAGGCTAGTTGAGAACAAGTTCTCATTTGCAACCGCGACCTGGCCAAGATAAAGCATAGCAATTTGACACATACAACAACACAGAGTTACACATGGAATAAACAAAACATACAGTCAATAATACCGTAGAAAAAAAATAAAACAAAAAGTCTATATACAGTGAGTGCAAATGAGGTAAGATAATGGAGTTAAGGCAATAATTAGACCATGGTGGCGAAGTAATTACAATATAGCAATTAAACACTGGAATGGTAGATGTGCAGAAGATCAATGTGCAAGTAGAGATACTGGGGTTCAAAGGAGCAAGATAAATACATAAATACAATATGGGGATGAGGTAGATAGATGGGCTATGTACATGTGCAGTGATCTGTGAGCTGCTCTGACAGCTGGTGCTTAAAGCTAGTGAGGTAGATATGAGTCTCCAGCTTCAGTGATTTTTGCAGTTCGTTCCAGTCATTGGCAGCAGAGAACTGGAAGGAAAGGCGACCAAAGGAGGAATTGGCCTTGGGGGTGACCAGTGAGATATACCTGCTGGAGCGTGTGCTACGAGTGGGTGCTGCTATGGTGACCAGTGAGCTGAGATAAGGCGGGAATTTGCCTAGCAGAGACTTGTAGATAACCTGTAGCCAGTGGGTTTGGTGACGAGTATGAAGCGAGGGCCAACCAACGAGAGCGTACAGGTCGCAGTGGTGGGTAGTGTATGGGGCTTTGGTGACAAAACGGATTGCACTGTGATACACTGCATCTAATTGTTGGAGGCTATTTTACAGATGATATCGTCGAGGATCGGTAGGATGGTAAGTTTTACTAGGGTGTGTTTGGCAGCATGAGTGAAGGATGCTTTGTTGTGATATAGGAAGCCGGTTCTAGATTTAATTTTGGATTGGAGATGCTTAATGTGAGTCTGGAAGGAGAATTTACAGTCTAACCAGACACCTAGGTATTTGTCGTTGTCCACATATTCTAAGTCAGAGCCGTCCAGAGTAGTAATGCTGGACGTGCGGGCAGTGATCGATTGAATAGCATGCATTTAGATTTACTTGCAGTTGGAGGCCACGGAAGGAGAGTTGTATGGCATTGAAGCTCGTCTGGTTAGTTAACACAGTGTCCAAAGAGGGGCCAGAAGTATACAGAATGGTGTCATATGCGTAGAGATGGATCAGAGAATCACCAGCAGCAAGAGCGACATCATTGGTGTATACAGAGAAGAGAGTCGGCCCGAGATTTGAACCCTGTGGCACCCCCATAGAGACCGCCAGAGGTCCGGACAACAGACCCTCCGATTTGACACACTGAACTCTATCAGAGAAGTAGTTGGTAAACCAGACGAGGCAATCATTTGAGAAACCAAGACTGTCGAGTCTGCCAATAATAATGTGGTGATTGACAGAGTTGAAAGCCTTGGCCAGGTCGATGAATACGGCTGCACAGTAATGTCTCTTATCGATGGCGGTTATGATATCGTTTAGGACCTTGAGCGTGGCTGAGGTGAACCCATGACCAGCTCTGAAACCAGATTGCATAGCGGAGAAGATACGGTGGGATTCAAAATGGTCGGTAATCTGTTTGTTAAAACCTCTTGACACTACAGGGGGTGCTGTTTCAACTTGGACATTTATCGTTCCCAAATTAAACTGCCTCGTACTCAATTCTTGCTCGTACAATATGCATATTATTATTACTATTGGATAGAAAACAATCTCTAGTTTCTAAAACCGTTTGAATTATGTCTGTGGGTGAACCAGAACTCTTTCTGCAGCAAAATCCATGACAGGAACTGCGAAGGTCTGAAAACGAGGCTCTGTTCTCAGATCAGTTTAAAGCTCTGTATGTGTCCTATGGGTCGACATGAACTGCACCCGCCTTCCCCTGGATGTCAGTAACCAATGAGAAGTGGAATGGAGTGTCTACGTAGTTCTCAGAGCTTATAAAAGGCCAAGGAACGAAGTGCGCTCTCTTTTCGTCATTCGTCATTGCGCAAAGCAAGACCTAAAGATGGCATTTTGAAACGCTCAGTTATCGGCCTTAGCTATATCCATCTGTAATTTAATTCGATATAGGTGTTAGAAACATCATAACGAAGTTATTTTAAACCGAGTTATATCAGTTTATGCGAGTATATTGCTATTTTCGGAATTTCCTTAGTATTGCGTTTTGGGCATTTGGGAATGTTGTGGCCACATAGCTATTGTTAGCTGCTAATTCCGAAGTTGAAGACGACGTTTTACAACCAAGCAACGATTCTTTTGGACAAAGGACACCTTGCCCAAGATTCTGATGGAAGCTCGTCCAAAAGTAATAACTATTTATGATGTTATTCCGTATTTATGTGGAAAAATGTAAACGCATTTGTCCGCCGTTATTGCGGCACTAGTCTGGCTGTAACGCACACTGTATGTCTAGTAACGTTAATTTTAAAAATCTAACTCAGCGGTTGCATTAATAACTAATGCATCTTTCATTTGCTGTCCARCCTGTATTTTTTWGTCAAKYTWAYSRWTAWWTAWTSRTWARMTTAGGTGCCTTTCCAAGATGGYGCCGGCCAGAATGCATGACCTGTTGCCACTSATCACATTGAATAACCACGATTTGTGCTGCTAAATATGCACATTTTCGAACAAAACCTATATGCATTGTGTAATATGATGTTACAGGACTGTCATCTGAYGAAGTATATCAAGGTTAGTCMAAMATTATATATMTTTTGCTGTATTGTTACGATCGCTAACCTGTGCTGCTGGTAAATTGCTTGTGTTTCTGGCTATTGTGCTAAGCTAATATAATGCTATATTGTGTTTTCGCTGTAAAACACTTAAAAAATCTGACATATTGGCTGGATTCACAAGATGTTGGGCTTTCATTTGCTGTATGCTGTGTATTTTTCAGAAATGTTTTAAGATGAGTAATTAGGTATTTGACGTTGGTCTCTGTAATTATTCTGGCAGCTTCGGCACTATTTCAGATTGCAGCTGCAATGTAGAGCTGTGATTTATACCTGAAATATGCAAATTTTTCTAAAAAAACATATGCTATACAATAAATATGTTATCAGACTGTCATCTTATGAAGTTGTTTCTTGGTTAGTGGCTATTTATATCTTTATTTGGTCGAATTAGTGATGGCTACTGATGGAGTAAAAAACTGGTGGAGTAAAAAAAGTGGTGTCTTTTGCTAACGTGGTTAGCTAATAGATTTACATATTGTGTCTTCCCTGTAAAACATTTTAAAAATCAGAAATGATGGCTGGATTCACAAGATGTGTATCTTTCATCTGGTGTCTTGGACTTGTGATTTAATGATATTTAGATGCTAGTATTTACTTGTGACGCTATGATAGGCTATGCTAGTCAGCTTTTTTACTGTGGGGGGTGCTCCCGGATCCGGGTTTGGGAGGAATTAGAGGTTAACTTGGCTTTCGAAGACCTTAGAAAGACAGTGTAGGATAGATATAGGTCTGTAGCAGTTTGGGTCTAGAGTGTCACCCCCTTTGAAGAGGGGGATGACTGTGGCAGCTTTCCAAACTTTGGGAATCTCAGACGATACGAAAGAGAGGTTGAACAGGCTAGTAATAGGGGTTGCAACAATTTTAGAAAGAGAGGGTCCAGATTGTCTAGCCCGGCTGATTTGTAGGGGTCCAGATTTTGCAGCTCTTCCAGAACATAAACTATCTGGATTTGGCTGAAGGAGAAATGGTGGGGGCTTGGGCGGGTTGCTGTGGAGGGTGCCGGGCAGTTGACCGGGGTAGGGGTAGCCAGGTGGAAAGCATGGCCAGCCGTAGAGATTTTTTTTTTTTAATTCTCAATTATCGTGGATTTATCGGTGGTAACAGTAACACTGCCCACTAGCCTCAGAGCAGTGGGCAGCTGGGAGGAACTTTTTTGAGTTTGTACTACAGGATGCAAATTTCTGTTTGAAAAAGCTAGCCTTAGCTTTACTAACTGCCTGTGTATATTTGTTCCTAACTTCCCTGAAAAGTTGCATATCACAGGGCCTATTCGATGCTAATGCAGAACGCCACAGGATGTTTTTGTGCTGGTCAAGGGCAGACAGGTCTGGAGTGAACCAAGGACTATATCTATTCCTAGTTCTACATTTTTTGAATGGACCATGCTTATTTAAGATGGTGAAGAAGGCACTTTTAAAGAATAACCAGGCATCCTCTACTGATGGGATGAGGTCAATGTCATTCCAGGATACCCCGGCCAGGTCGATTAGAAAGGCCTGCTCACTGAAGTGTTTTAGGGAGCGTTTGACAGTGATGAGGGGTGGTCGTTTGACCGCAGACCCATTACGGATGCAGGCAATGAGGCAGTGATCGCTGAGATCTTGATTGAAAACAGCAGAGGTGTATTTGGAGGGCGAGTTAGTTAGGATGATATCTATSAGGGTGCCCGTGTTTAYGGATTTGGGGTTGTACCTGGTAGGTTCATTGATAATWTGTGTGAGATTGAGGGCATCAAGCTCAGATTGTAGGATGGCCGGGGTGTTAAGCATGTCCCAGTTTAGGTCACCTAGTAGCACGAGCTCAGAAGATAGATGGGGGGCAATCAATTCACATATGGTGTCGAGGGTGGTCTATAGCAAGCGGCAACGGTGAGAGGCTTGTTTCTGGAAAGGTGAATTTTTAGAAGTAGAAGCTCGAATTGTTTGGGTACAGACTTGGATAGTAAGACAGAACTCTGCAGGCAATCTTTGCAATAGACTGCAACACCGCCCCCTTTGGCAGTTCTATCTTGATGGAAAATGTTATAGTTAGGGATGAAGATTTCAGGGTTTTTGGTGGTTTTCCTAAGCCAGGATTCAGACACTGCTAAGACATCCCGGTTGGCAGAGTGTGCAAAAGTAGTGAGTAAAACAAACTTAGGGAGTAGGCTTCTAATGCTAACATGCATGAAACCAAGGCTTTTACGGTTACAGAAGTCAACAAATGAGAGCACCTGGGGAGTGGGAGTGGAGCTAGGCACTCCAGGACCTGGATTAACTGCTACATCACCAGAGGAACAGAGGAGAAGTAGTATAACGGTACGGCTAAAGGCTATACGAACTGGCCGTCTAGCACGTTCAGGAATAGAGAGTAAAATGAGCAGGTTTCTGGGCACGATAGCATAGATTCAAGGCAAAGTGTACAGACAAAGGTAAGGTAGGATGTGAGTACATTGGAGGTAAACTTAGGCATTGAGTAATGATGAGAGAGATATAGTCTCTAGAGACGTTTAAACCAGGTGATGTCATCACATATGTAGGAGGTGGAACAACATGGTTGGTTAAGGCACATTGAGCAGGGCTAGAGCCTCTACAGTGAAATAAGTGAGTAATCTCTAACCAGGACAGTAATGGACGAGGCATATTGATATTAGAGAGAGGCATGCGTAGTGAAGTGATCATATGGGTCCAGTGAGTGGTTGGACTGGCTGGGGACACGGCGATTCAGACAGTTAGCAGGCCGGGGCTAACAAGCTAGGAGTTAGTAGGCCGGGGCTAACAAGCTAGCAGTTAGCAGACTGGGGCTAGCAAGCTAGCAGTTAGCAGACCGGGGTGAGCAAGCAAGCAGTTAGCAGACCGGGGCTAGCAAGCTAGCAGTTAGCATACCGGGGCGAGCAAGTTAACAGAAGGGCCTTTGGGGGACGTCGCGATGGAGGTAAGTCTGTTTTTGCCTCCTCGTGAGGTGACTTCGATTGACCAGTCGTGGATTAGTAGGGTTCCAAGTAGCTCTAGATAGCTAGCAGGCCGCGGTTAGCAGAATGGGCCTTCAGCGGACGTCGCGCCTGAGGGGTCTGTTGGAATTATGTCAGTTTTCCAGTCGTAGAGGATCGGCGGAGTTCCGTGCCCCGTACCGGCAGTAGAAGGGGTCCGGATATTGTAGCCCAGGAGTGGGCTTCGGTGGTAGTCCAGGAGTCCTAGCCAGGCTAGCTTCAGGCTAATTGGTACTTGCTCCGGGATGGAAACACTAGCCAGGAGTAGTCACCCGGGATTGTGGTTAGCTAGTTGCGAAGATCCAGATGAAAAGGTTCAGAGTTTGTGGTAGGAATCCGGGGATATGGAGAGAAAAATAGGTCCGTTATGCTCTGGTTTGAGTCACGTTGTACAAACTGGTGAGAGCTTTCCGAGCTAAAGGTTAGCTGATGACTGCTAGCAGTGGTTTGCTGACTGATAGCTGGTAGCTAGTTAGCTGGCTAGCTTCAGTTGAGGGATTCCAGATCCGAAGTAAATAGAAATACTTTAGAAAAAAAACAGATCCACGCAACATTGGGTGAGGCGGGTTGCAGGAGAGTATTTAGAAGTTGAGGTTTAGGAAAATATTTAAAAAAGATATGCGAAGAAAAATATATAAAAAGATCTTTACAAGGGACACRACAGGACAAAGACAAAGATGTTTGACTGCTACGCCATCTTGGAATGATACTTGTTCAGGAAACACTGTTTACTTTATTGGACCTTTTATTATTGTAACTGAAACAATATATTGATATTATTGATGTTTAGAAGCATGTTTTAGAAGTCATTAATGGAAAATATTTCATCATTGAATATTGTTTCCCAATAAACAGCTGTGTTGAATTAAGACTAAGTTTTTGTGCCGTCTCTCCATGTGTTTGTCATTTTTTATGGAATTACTGTATATTGAGTTTCCACACCTTCATTGGTTCAAAGCGTGTTGAGTTGTTTCTGTCGAATTAGCAACCTTGGCTAGCATTGTGGCGCGGACATTCCCATCCTCTCTTGGCGCAAAGAACGGAAAATTCCAAAAGTCCCAATAAACGTTGAATAAACTGATAAAACTCGGTTGAAAAATCTTACTTTATGATGTTTTTCTCATATGTGTCAAATAAAATCAGAGCCGGAGATATTCGCCGTGTATACCGAATGCTATTCAGAAGACAATGTCGAGGTCCCCCGCGCGTCGTCGAAAACAAACAAAATACCGGACCTGTCACTCCAAAAGCTCTTATTCGGCCTCAGATCAAGCTAGACACCCCATTCAACCTTCCACTGCCTGTTGACATCTAGTGGAAGGCGTATGAAGTGCATACATATCGATAAATAAAAGCCAGTTGAATAGGCAGGCCCTGAAACAGAGCCTCGTTTTCAGATTTTTCACTTCCTATTTGGARGTTTGCTGCCAAATGAGTTCTRTTTTACTCACAGATATAATTCAAACAGTTTTAGAAACTTCWSAGTGTTTTCTATCCAATAGTAATAATAATATGCATATTGTATGATCTAGAACAGAGTACGAGGCCGTTTAATTTGGGCACGATTTATTCCAAAGTGAAAACAGCGCCCCCCTATTGACAAGATCGTTTGTGTTTAAGTAAACTTCACCCACAAGGGATTTGTTATAATGACATAGTATATTTATGTGAAGTAGACATCATTTAAGTAAATTTCACACAAAAAAAAATGTCGGTCTATGACATCATTGGTTTTGAACAGTGAATGGGAAGTGATGAGCTAGCACACTGTGGATGCATCCAAAATGGCACCCTATTCTGTATTTAGCCTTTCCTTTTGGTACCCTATTCACTATTTAGTGGACTATATAGGGAATATAGTGTCATTTGGTACACTATCTCCTTAGATGTAGCATTTGACGTGAGAGACTGTATTTTATGGCTAAGGATTACATGTTCCCAGAGTGGGGACAAGTCCCAGGACATTTTGTCCAAGCTCTATGAGCCGCAACAGAATTCGATTCCCCCCTCTCCCCAGCATACAAACACAGGACGAGCACACGTTCAGAAAGGGTTCTTTGGCTGTCCCCATAGGATAACCCTTTTTTGTTTCAGGTAGAACCTTTTTGGGTTCCATGTAGAACCCTCTGCGGAAAGGGTTATTCTTGGAACCCAAAAGGGTTCTACCTGAAACCAAAAATAGTTATTCAAAGGGTTCTCCTATGGGGACAGCCGAAGAACCATTTTAGGTTCTATATAGCACCTTTTATTTCTGAGTGTATACACACACACCCACACGGCAACCTCCCCCCCACACACACACAAACACACACAAACAAATGGCGGCCTGCACTCACTCACTCACTCACATGTCTTATGGGAATACACCAGCATTTGAGCGCTGAAGGCACAGAACAGATGATGCGCCTCTTGCGCACTTACATCATCTTGTCTGTTCACAGAACAATAGAGGGCACCTCCAGGTGTGAACTCTATGTTCATTCCAACAGGGTGGCTACAGGGGTGATTCAAGCCTATGGGTGAAGCATTGAATCTCCATTCATGAAAGGCTTCATAGAGTTATATATGAGAGGGGTGGAAGTATGAGCATTGTGGAACATGAAAAAGGCGAAACCCCACGCATGTCTACTTGTGGATTCTTATCTTAGGTTGTTTGCGGTGTGTAGACCAAGACGTAATCTGTAATGCATAGAATAAAATATACAACAATCATGTTGTACACAAATAGATGTATGGCTGAGGCACTAAAGATGCCATACTCATCCCAACAATACATGAAAAGAGGAAGATCCGCTCTGTCTTCGCAATGAAATGAAGGAAAAGACTGAGTTCGGACTGTCCTCTTTTTTTAAAGCCTATATTGGAATGAGTAAGAGTGTGACCGTAGGGCATCTTTAGTGCATCAGCCATAAAACTATTTGTTTATAATAAGAGTATTAATAGAATTCATTCACACAGGTGGAAGAAGAGTCACCTTTGAGTTGTCAGTTCGTTTTTTTATTTATCTAACTAAATTGACCTCTTAATGGGATATACTGTGACATGAGTACACAACACTCAACACATAATGACCATGTACTGTAACAGAGTGAGTTCCCAACCAGCTTGTGTTACATTCTGCAAAAAAATCTATTTGAATACTGTTTTCATTTGTCTGTATGTATCTGCTTACTTTTTCTCAACTTTATCAAGATACAAAATATGTGGAAAATGTTCAATAAAACTTGTTATGAGGCATTGTAAATAACCTATTGGAAAAAAGAGAGTCTCTCCACCGTGAGACAAAAGTGCCCAAACACCCAAGGTGACACAAAGTAAAAAGTGTGAAAATATTTTAAAGATGTGTATATTTGTGCCAGTGAGCCTGTCATGTGGAAACAATGTTTGCACAAAGGCCACAAAAAATAAGCATTCCCCTTGGAGTGAGTTTATTAAGCTTCATAATCAGATGAATATTTATTTCTCCTCCATTTCCTCTACCTGGGGGGGGTTTGTGTGTGTGTGTGTATATATATGTATGCATTTGCACTCGTGTGCAATGGTGTGGCTATGTGTATGCATGTGTGTGTGTATGTGTGTCTAGGATGCTTTTCTCACAAGCCTCTGAGAGGAGTTGGGAAACTGCTGTAGCACAACACCCCAAACCAAGAACCCAGACTGCTGCCTTTGAAGAGCCAGAAAAATAACATCAATATTGTTGTTGGCTGAGAGAGGACTGGACTTGCTGCCACTGCTCTTTTTCTCCATCCTTTAGGCACCTCTCTCTCCTCTGTTTTTCGTCTCTCTTTCTTCCACTCTCTTTTGCGAAGCAGTTACTGTGGGCCTCAATCAATCAAGACACCCATTGATAAGTGGCAGATGTCGACAACACTGAAGCAGTCGAGCCTGTAGTCTTAGACCCCTCTCCTTCCATCCCTCTGCCCCTCCTTCCCCATCTCTCATCTTAGGCTCCCATAGTTTTACTTGTTATTGATCGGTTAGAGAGAAAAGAGAAAGAAAGGGGTGCAGAGAGAGAGATAATGGGTGCTTTTGGAATAGAGAGGACAGGTGCTTTTGGAGGAGAGAGACTGGGTCGCTTTTCAATCACAACGGTTTCATCTCCTGTGGGGCATGTGTGCTCATACGCCTCAGCGAGTCCACTGAATGACGGCGAAGGCCCCCCGCTTATGCCGCTTGGGCACGCGGTGGTTAGAGGAGGAGTAGGGCCTCCAGTGCGGTCATCATGCCCGTCTAGCTGTGAACAAACCCCATACCCAGGAACCCCCCACCAACCTATTTTCCTCCCCCCTTTCCCGCCCCCACCTCCGATGTCTGCTTATGGATAGCTGTGTCCAATGGAGATGGCCTGAGGAATGAAAAGAAATAACGAAAGAAAAGAAGGAACATGTTATTATATCCTTCATTTTGAGAATGTACAGAAGGAAAAGGGGGAGCCTTTATTCTCAAAATGTTGATGATGTAACATTACGAGAGCACCTCCGACAATTTCCTATGAAATGACACGGTGTAAAAAAGCTAAACAGAGCAGCGAATTTAACAGACATTTTTATTGATTAGCATTCAGGATAATGTCAAACCAAGTCTGTACTCTGCAAATTGCATATCTGCGATCTGTGGAAAACTATCATAAATATACAGCACAACGCGGAAGAGTCAATTTTCACTTAGCAACAGTTATAGAGGAGAAAGTGGCACACTTGGAATGTTCAGACAGAAACAGCACTGGCCCAACTATCTATATATACAGCATAAATCTGGGGAGAGCTATTTAGACAGGGGCCAGATCCTCCCCCCACACAAAGCAGCATGGCATTACTTTTGACACAGTCCATATATGAAGACCTGTGCCTTGTTAGGGGGAAACCAAAGACAAAAAGAGGAGGGAACCAAATGTGTTAGGTCGAGACAATGTGGGGAACATTCCTAAATGACCTGTGCAGAGGATTGAAGGGCGTTACAGAGACACACCTAATTAAGGGATGAAAAAGGCATAAAAAAATTCCCATTGAGAAGGAGTATGAGGAAGAGTGCGTAGTACAGGCCATGGTGAAAGGGAAAATTGAAGAAATAGTGTGTGCAGAAGCCAAACAAACATGAGTCCTACAGTGAGCTTAAAAAGTATTGGGACAGTGCATTTTTTGTTGTTGTTTTGGCTCTGTACTCCAGCACTATGCATTTGAAATGATACAATGACTTTGAGGTTAAATTGCAGACGGTCAGTGTCACGCCCTGACCATAGTAAGCTGTGTTGGTTGGGGCGTGATAGTGACTTGGGTGGGTCATCTAGGTGTTTTGTATTTCTATGGTGGCCTGATATGGTTCCCAATCAGAGGCAGCTGTTTATCGTTGTCTCTGATTGGGGATTATATTTAGGTAGCCATTTTCCTCATTTGTGTTTGTGGGATCTTGTCTACGGATAGTTGCCTGTGTGCACCAGTAGCTTCACGTTTCGTTTGTGCTTGTTTGTTTTGCTGAGTTTCGGTTTATAAAAAATATGTGGAACTCTACTCACACTGCGCCTTGGTCTATTCATTACGACGATCGTGACAGAAGATCCCACCAACAAAGGACCAAGCAACGTGCCCAGGAGGAGGAAGTATCCTGGACTTGGGAAGAGATCCTGGATGGGAAGGGATCCTGGACTTGGGAGGAAATCCTGGCAGGACAGGATCGCCTTCCTTGGCGGTAGTCGCCTAGGAGCATGAGAGAACAGCAACGACGTCGGGGAGGAAGGCCACAGAAACCCCAATAAACATTTTTGGGGAGGGCACATGGAGCAGTCGGCGGAGCCGAGGAGTGAACCAGAGCCAGTCAGGGAGTCGAGTGAGAAGCTCGACGCAAGATTCCGGAGAGAGGTGCTGGCATTGAGAGCGCTGCAGAGCTGAGGTGTGTGTCATCAGCCCGGTGACATCTGTACCGGTCTCACGCATCAGGTATCCAGTTTGCCTTCACAGCCCAGTGCGTCCTGTGCTAGCTACCCGCACTTGCCGGGCTGGAGTGAGCATCCGGTCAGGAAGAGTTGTGCCAGCTCTGCGCTCTAGACCTCCAGTGCGACTCCACAGTCCAGTACGTCCTGTGCCTCCTCTCCTCACTCGCCCTGAGGTGCGTGTCATCAGCCCGGTACCACCTGTACCGGTCCCACGCATCAGGTCTCCAGTGCACCTCCACAGTCCAGTCCGGAACCTCCTGAGACGGTCCACAGTCCGGATCCTCCTGAGACGGGCCACAGTCCGCAGTCTCCAGTGGTGGTTCAGAGACTCCGGCGATGATCCACGGTCCGGTTCCTCCGGCAACGATTCACGGCCCAGAGCCTCCGGCAACGATTCACGGTCCAGAGCCTCCAGCGACGGGCGGCAGTCCAGAGCCTCCAGCGACAGTCTGCGGTCCAGTGCCTTCAGCAGGTGTTCTCAATCCAGATCCTCCTGCGACGATCTACGGTCCGGTTCCTCTGGCGATGATCTACGGTCCGGTTCCTCTGGCGATGATCCACGGTCCGATTCCTCCGGCAACGATTCACGGTCCAGAGCCTCCAGCAACGGGCGGCGGTCCAGAGCATCCAGCAACGGGCGGCGGTCCAGAGCATCCAGCAACGGGCGGCGGTCCAGAGCCTCCAGCAACGGGCGGCGGTCCAGAGCCTTCAGCAGGGGTTCTCAATCCGGTTCCTCCTGCGACGATCTACGGTCCGGTTCCTCCTCCGACGATCCACGGTCAAGTTCCTCCGGCGACGATCCACGGCCCTGTGTCATCCATCATAGATGCCCACCCGGACCCTATTGAGTCAGGTTTTGGGGTTGGAGTCCGCACCTTTGGGGGGGGGTACTGTCACGCCCTGACCATAGTAAGCTGTTTTTTCTCTGTGTTGGTTGGGGCGTGATAGTGACTTGGGTGGGTCATCTAGGTGTTTTGTATTTCTATGGTGGCCTGATATGGTTCCCAATCAGAGGCAGCTGTTTATTGTTGTCTCTGATTGGGGATTATATTTAGGTAGCCATTTCCTCATTTGTGTTTGTGGGATCTTGTCTACGGATAGTTGCCTGTGTGTACCAGTAGCTTCACGTTTCGTTTGTGCTTGTTTGTTTTGCTGAGTTTCGGTTTATTAAAAATATGTGGAACTCTACTCACGCTGCGCCTTGGTCTATTCATTAAGACGATCGTGACAGTCAGCTTCAATTTGAGTATATTTTAATTCAAATCGGGTGAAATTACAGCACTTTTTGTACATATTCCCCCAAATATATTGGGATGTATTTACTTGTATGTGTCGTAAAAAGTTAAGTATTTTGGTCCCATATTCATATCACGCAATGTCTACATTATGCTTGTGATGCTACACATTTGTTGGATGCATTTGCTGTTTGTTTTGGTTGTGTTTCAGATTCTTTTGTGCCCAATAGAAATTAATGGTAAATAATGTATTGTGTCATTTAGTAGTCACTTTTATTGTAAATAAGAATAGAATATGTTTCTAAACACTTCTACATAAATGTGGCTGCTACCATGATTTCGAATAATCTTGAATGACAGGATCCACGATTTGCAGGATCCATGATTGGCTGATACAATGGAGGGATTGGACATGCCGAGTGATGTGTTCTGATTGGTCTGTCATGTCACAGGCTTCTGTCTATAATAGAATGGGGTATTCACTGGTCATTATATAGCTAATCTTTGCTACCGCTGATGTTTTTAAATGTATACATTGCCTTCAGAAATTATTCACACCCTTTCATTTTTTACACATTTTGTGTTACAGCCTGAATTTAAAATTGATTAAATTGAGATTTTGTTTCACTGGCCTACACACAATACCACATAATGTCAGAATTATGTCTTGAGACAACAAGTATTCAACCCCATTTGTTATGTGTTGTGGAAAATGACACAATTAGTCATGCTATCCCGTGTTTGACTGCTTAATGAATAGTTTATTTTTATATGCTTGTGTTTTAACTTGATACAAACTTGTCTTTGTGGGACTTAGTCATAAGACTGGGCATATAGCTAAGGTCTGTTTGGGTGTGACCGCAGCATGTGACATCCCGTGGGTTTACTATCTACAGAAAGTCACATGTATGGAAACTTGAAGAAAGGAGCACATTATAGTGTTTGCTGTTGTAAATGCAGTTAGACGGTTGAGCCCTCAGGCTATCAACCTCAAGCTATCTTAAATCTGCACAGACAACTCATTTCCTTTTACACACTATCTGCTGACTGCCAGGTATACAAAAAGGATGTGCTTCTCTATAAAAGCTGAGAACCGACGCTGTTCGTTGGGCCTTAACTGCACAACTGTTGAAGTGTATAGTTAACTGCTCCATTTTTAGAAAACCTATAATAAAGTGTTGTTTGAAAGAATCTGCAGTCTCTTCTTTCATTATAATTTCTACGACAATTTGGTGACAGAGGTGAGATGCTAACTCCGCTTGCTGATTGCTCCTGGGAGACCGAGGTTAACTGCGTGCAGGGTCTTCGTTAAATGTGGCTCAGAGTAGCCCACACTCCACTTACTTGGAGCAGGACGGACCCTCCTTGGACCTACCAGTCAGTGACTGGACAGGTAAGGTAAAATTAAAATAAAAATAAAAATTGGACAGGTAAAATAAATTAAGGGTGAGAGTGATTTTCTTAAACACAGCCTCCAATTGGGGAAAGTTAACTTATAGAAAGTTCTAACTTATAGAAAGTCCTGTTCTAACAGGTGCGTGTTAGAGATACCAGGACGGAGTCCTGATGTAAGTGATTCCAGAATAAGACCCTGAGGTACTATAGCGATACCAGGACAATTTCCTGAATAAACCTGATGAGGACAGAGGGCGCTGTTTTCACTTTGGGGGAAAATCGTGCCCAATTTAAACGGCCTCGTACTCAATTCTTGCTCGTACAATATGCATATTATTATTACTATTGGATAGAAAACACTCTCTAGTTTCTAAAACCGTTTGAATTTTGTCTGTGAGTAAAACAGAACTCATTTGGCAGCACACTTTCTGACCAGGAAGTGGAAAGTCTGAAAATGATGCTCTGTTCAAGGGCCTGCCTATAAATGGGCATGATACGTATGAGTATACATGCACGTCATACACCTTCCCCTAGATGTCAAGAGGAAGTGAGAGAAGAAATGAAGTGATTATCTTGGTCTGAGGTGGAATAAATCCTCTTGGAATGACGTGTCCGCCATTTCCTGTTTTCTGGAAAGCGTGAAGATGAACCTGGAATTGCCTTCTGGAAAGCTGTCGTTATATGCGAATACTATCTCCGGCTTTGATTTTATTTGATACATGTCACAATATCATCGTAAAGTATGTTTTTTCAATATAGTTTTATTAGATTATTGAAATTCTTTCGGAACGTTAGGCGTGTTGCGTTGTCTGTGTTTGTTGACGATGGAGAGCTTCGCGCCACTTGGCCAGTGTGCTTGCTAATTCAAGAGGGAAAAACGATGTTCTAAATCCAAACAACGACTGTTCTGGACAAAGGACCCCTTGTACAACATTCTGATGGAAGATCGCCAAAAGTAGGACCCATTTTGTGATGCTATTTCATATACAGTGGGGAGAACAAGTATTTGATACACTGCCGATTTTGCAAGTTTTCCTACTTACAAAGCATGTAGAGGTCTGTAATTTTTATCATAGGTACACTTCAACTGTGAGAGACGGAATCTAAAACAAAAATCCAGAAAATCACATTGTATGATTTTTAAGTAATTAATTTGCATTTTATTGCATGACATAAGTATTTGATACATCAGAAAAGCAGAACTTAATATTTCCTACAGAAACCTTTGTGTGCAATTACAGAGATCATACGTTTCCTGTAGTTCTTGACCAGGTGTTGGCACACATGCCGGGCAGGGATTTTGCCCACTCCTCCATACAGACCTTCTCCAGATCCTTCAGGTTTCGGGGCTGTCGCTGGGCAATACGGACTTTCAGCTCCCTCCAAAGATTTTCTATTGGGTTCAGGTCTGGAGACTGGCTAGGCCACTCCAGGACCTTGAGATGCTTCTTACGGAGCCACTCCTTAGTTGCCCTGGCTGTGTGTTTCGGGTCGTTGTCATGCTGGAAGAACCAGCCACGACCCATCTTCAATGCTCTTACTGAGGGAAGGAGGTTGTTGGCCAAGATCTCGCGATACATGGCCCCTCATCCTCCCTCAATACGGTGCAGTCGTCCTGTCCCCTTTGCAGAAAGCATCCCAAAGAATGATGTTTCCACCTGCATGCTTCACGGTTGGGATGGTGTTCTTGGGGTTGTACTCATCCTTCTTCTTCCTCCAAACACAGCGAGTGGAGTTTAGACCAAAAAGCTATATTTTTGTCTCATCAGACCACATGACCTTCCTCCATTCCTCCTCTGGATCATCCAGATGGTCATTGGCAAACTTCAGACGGGCCTGGACATGCGCTGGCTTGAGCAGGGGGACCTTGCGTGCGCTGCAGGATTTTAATCCATGACGGCATGGTGTGTTACTAATGGTTTTCTTTGAGACTGTGGTCCAGCTCTCTTCAGGTCATTGACCAGGTCCTGCCGTGTAGTTCTGGGCTGATCCCTCACCTTCCTCATGATCATTGATGCCCCACGAGGTGAGATCTTGCATGGAGCCCCAGACCGAGGGTGATTGACCGTCATCTTGAACTTCTTCCATTTTCTAATAATTGCGCCAACAGTTGTTGCCTTCTCACCAAGCTGCTTGCCTATTGTCCTGTAGCCCATCCCAGCCTTGTGCAGGTCTACAATTGTACTCCTGATGTCCTTACACAGCTCTCTGGTCTTGGCATTGTGGAGAGGTTGGAGTCTGTTTGATTGAGTGTGTGGACAGGTGTCTTTCATACGGTAACAGACGAGTTCAAACAGGTGCAGTTATACAGGTAATGAGTGAAGAACAGGAGGGCTTCTTAAAGAAAAATAACAGGTCTGTGAGCCGGAATTCTTACTGATTGGTAGGTGATCAAATACTTATGTCATGCAATAAAATGCAAATTAATTACTTAAAATCATACAATGTGATTTTCTGGATTTTTGTTTTAGATTCCGTCTCTCACAGTTGAAGTGTACCTATGATAAAAATTACAGACCTCTACATGCTTTGTAAGTAGAAAAACCTGAAAAATCGGCAGTGTATCAAATACTTGTTCTCCCACTGTATCTGTCGAACTGTGTACTAGTAGTCTTGCGACAGGTTTTGGCCACTCTCTCGCTATAACATAAGCCTTATGTCGTAATGAAGATATTTTTAGAATTCTAACACTGGCGAGGTTAAAACCTTTTCTCAATAGGGGGTGCTGTTTACACTTTGTAGAATTTTCGTTCCCAAATTAAACTGCCTCGTACTCAATTCTTGCTCGTACAATATGCATATTATTATTACTATTGGATAGAAAACACTCTCTAGTTTCTAAAATCGTTTGAATTATTTCTCTGAGTGAAACAGAACTCATTCTGCAGCACACTTCCTGTCAAGAAGTGAGATTTCTGAAATCGAGGTCTCTGTTCCAGGGTCGGTTTATAAATTCCCTTGTAAGCTATGGGGCTACATGCACTGCATACGCCTTCCCCTAGATGTCAGTAAGCGGTGAGACTTTGAATGGAGTGGATAGCACCATCTGGGGGAGTATAAAGCCTCTTGGAACGGAAGGACCGACCTTTTCGACGTGGCGCCTGACACAGGAGGTACACCAGCATGGCGTCCTGAAAAGCTTTCGGTTTAGCAGTTCTATATCTCCGGCTCTGATTTAATTTGTTTTTTGTCTTAAAAACTTCATAAGGTAGTTCATTTAAACCGACTTATAGCAGTTTATATCACTTTATTGCGATTTTCTGGAGTTTCTTTGTCAGGCGTTATCGCGAGTTGGGCACCTCTCCGGTACATCGGCGTTAGCAGCTAATTTCTACATGAGTAGAGGACATCTTTCAACCAAAAGACGATTGTTCTGGACAAAGGACCACTTGCCCAAGATTCTGATGGAAGATCATCCAAAAGTAAGAGCTATTTATGATGTTAATTCGTACTTCTGTGGAACAATGTAAAATTATTAGTCCGCCATTAATTTCGGCATGGTCTCGCTGTAACGCACGCTGTATGTCGAGTAACGTTAATTTTAAAAATCTAACACAGCGGTTGCATTAAGAACTACTGTATCTTTCATTTGCTGTCCAACCTGTATTTTTTAGTCAAGTTTATGATTAGTTATCGATTAGATTAGGTGCCTCTCCAAGATGGCGCCGGGCAGATTGCTTCAAGTTTGGCTACAATTCACATTGTATAACCACGATTTGTGCTGCTAAATATGCACATTTTCGAACAAATCCTATATGCATTGTGTAATATGATGTTACAGGACTGTCATCTGATGAAGTATATGAAATAAGAAATAATAATAAGAAATAAGAAAATATTCCTGCAGGTTAGAAAAAATACAATTATTCCTGCAGGTAATAAACATTGTAAAACAAAATGTATTAATCAGTGTACTGGTAAAACAGTTGGTTATTATTGGGAAACCAGCTATACATTTAAATTATCTACACGGAAATTTGCATAGGAGGGACTACCATGTGGGTACAACATTTTAAATTACATACAGTAATTAAAAATATTTTGATGGAGTAGAAATGACAATTTTTTTTATTATATGAAAGGCAGAGATTCCTAACCAAATACTGTTTTGTGTGTTTGTGTCTGAGTGTGTGTTTGCTTGTTACAACTGTGGAAAAGAGGGACATTTCGCTAGAAAGTGTCCAAACCCGAGTAAACAGAGGGCAGCAGGGTACATTTGGAAAACCGGACCTCCACCGAAAACAATCGCAACCCACATATGGACTGACGGAAGGTAGAGACAGTTGACACCCTTGGACAGCTTTTAAAGATTTTTTCAAACCCCTACGAGGAGACAATGGTTTGTCTCTTTGTCAGTGGTGAGTCAATAGATTTTGTAGTAAACACTGGTGCTGCAAGGTCTGGCATAACTTTAAACCTCCCATGTCAAATGAATCAGTCAGCAATGTGGAGTGACTGCCCCTATGCCCCCCCTAAAGTTGATCAATTAATTAATGTCTGCATATTGTCCTGTAAATTTGTCAGGAAGAGATTGTCTCTGTAAATTGGGGATTACATGTGATTGGTACTATGCATGGGACGTACAGGGTATTTTCTCAACTACTCGCAGTTGTTGGAAACAGAAAGGCAGTTTTGTCTTGATTGTTTTCACCTGTTGCTTATTTTGGTTCATCAATGGTCTATTTAAACTTCCAGTGCCCGCCTGCTTTTGTGCGGGCTTATTCCTACTGTCAGTGGTGAAGTTGTTTTTCTCCTGTATGTTTATTTCCTGGTTTTTGGAGACATACCTGTTTTATGGTCATTGCCTGATTGTTTGCTAGACCAAGCGAAAACAACGCATCCATTGGAAGTATTGCTCTCTGCGCCTGACTCTACACCCACCACTCCTAGAATTCCTTGACAGAAGCCGCTACGGCGGTGGAATCATTTCACGGAGCACGTTTTTTCACAAAACTGGATCTCAGGAGCTTGGTGCGTATCCGGGAGGGAGATGAGTGGAAGACCGCATTTAGTACCACATCTGGCCATTATTGTCAGGACCTGGTTACGAACTCGAGTCTCCGGTGAGAGAAACAGTCACTTAGCAACCTGAGCCACTAATAGTCGGAAGAACCCAGAAGATGAGGCAGACACAGCAGTACTTGAGACGGTGTTTTAATAAAGTAAAAAGGAAAGTAMTTCAGGCAAAAATATAAATCCACAACGTCAAAAGTAATTCCAAGAGAAAAAGGTATATCCTCCAAGACAAAAGAAAAATCCACAAAAGTGGTAAGTACAGCAGGGGCAAAAAACATCAAAAGAAAAATCTAAATAAATAAACGAGAACAAAAACAGAGTACCTCAAGAGAATCCAACGGGAGTAACAAAAGTTCACAGCATGGCTGGTGCTGGGTGCTAACATTCAAACACAGAGCAAAGAACATACATACAAGGGAAATGAGGCACAGGTGCAAATAATAACTGGAAATAAGGGAAAACAAAAGGGTCAAAAAAGCCCAATGGGGGCATCTAGTGACCAAAACTGGAACAATCCTGACAATTATGAGTATCTCGTCATGCCGTATGGGTTCAAGAATGCTCCAGCCGTCTTTCAATCCTTTGTAGATGAGATTCTCAGGGACCTGCATGGGCAGGGTGTGGTGGTTTATATCGATGACATTCTGATTTATTCCGCCACATGCGCCGTGCATGTGTCTCTGGTACGCAGGATACTTGGGCGACTGTTGGAGCATGACCTGTACGTCAAGGCTTAGAAATGTGTGTTCTCCAAACAAGCCATCTCTTTCCTGGGGTATCGCATTTCCACATCTGGTGTGGTGATGGAGTGTGACCGCGTTGCGTGCTTAATTGGCCGACTCCGACCACGGTAAAGGAGGTGCAGCGGTTCTTAGGGTTTGCCAATTACTACCGGAGGTTTATCCGGGTTTTGGCCAGGTGGCTGGTTTTGGCCAGGTTTTGGCCATTACCTCACTGCTGAATGGGGGGGCGGTGCGTTTGCGGTGGTCAGCGGAGGCGAGCAGAGCTTTTAGTCGCCTGAAGGCCTGTTTACTGATGCTCCCGTATTGGCACATCCGGACCCCTCTTTGGCATTCATGGTGGAGGTGGACGCATCCGAGGCTGGGGTTGGAGCCGTGCTATCACAGCGCTCGGGCACGCCACCGAAGCTTCGCCACTGCGCTTTTTTTTCGAGGAAGCTCAGTCCGGCGTAGCGAAACTATGCCGTGGGGGACGGGGAGTTCCTGGCTGTGGTAAAAGCTCTGAAGGTGTGGAGACATTGGCTTGAGGAGGCTAAACACTCTTTTCTCATCTGGACTGACCACCGTAATCTGGAGTACATCCGTGCAGCGAAGAGACTGAATCCTCGCCAGGCAAGGTGGGCCATGTATTTCACCAGATTTCGTTTCACCATCTCTTATAGACCAGGTTCCCATAACACTAAGGCCGACGCACTGTCCCGTCTCTATGATACCGAGGAGCGGTCCATCGATCCTACTCCCATACTTCCGGCCTCATGTCTGGTTGCACCGGTGGTATGGGAGGTGGACGCAGACATCGAGCGGGCGTCACGGTTAGAACCTACGCCACCACAGTGTCCAGCGGGCCAGAAGTACGTGCCGCTTGATGTTCATGACAAATTGATCCGGTGGGCCCACACGCTACCCTCCTCGGGTCATCCGGGAATTGAGAGGACGGTTGCGGGGTCTTAGGGGGAGGTACTGGTGGCCCACTTTAGCTAAGGACGTGAGGTTTTATGTCTCCTCCTGTTCGGTGTGCGCTCAGAGTAAGGCTCCTAGACACCTGCCTAGAGGGAAGTTACAGCCCCTCCCCGCTCCACAACTGCCTTGGTCACATCTGTCGGTGGACTTCCTCACCGACCTTCCCCCGTCTCAGGGGAACACCATGATCCTGGTCGTTGTGGATCGGTTTTCGAAGTCCTGCCATCTCCTCTCGTTGCCCGGTCTCCTTACGGCTCTGCAGACTGTGGAGGCCCTGTTTACCCATGTCTTCCGGCACTACGGCGTGCCTGAGGACATAGTTTCTGATCGGGGTCCCCAGTTCACGTCCAGGGTTTGGAGGGTGTTCATGGAGCGTCTGGGGGTCTCGATCAGCCTGACCTCAGGTTTTCACCCCGGGAGCAATGGGCAGGTGGAGAGAGTGAACCAGGATATGGGTAGGTTTCTGCGGTCGTATTTGCCAGGACTGGCTAGGAGAATGGGCGAGGTACGTCCCATGGGCGGAGGTGGCCCAAAACTCACTCCGCCACTCCTCCATGAACCTGTCGCCTTTCCAGTGCGTTGGGCTACCAGCCGGTCCTGGCACTTTGGCATCAGAGCCAGACTGAGGCTCCTCCGGTGGAGGAATGGGTGCAGCGCTCAAAGGAGACCTGGAGAGCCGTCCAGGAATCGCTAAAACGGGCTGGTGGGCGGCAGAAGGCCCCTGTGTTCGCACCGGGGGACCGGGTCTGGCTCTCCGACCCGAAACCTGCCCCTCCGCCTACCCTGCCGGAAGATGGGGCTGCGGTGCGTGGGGCCATTTAAWGTCCTGAGGAGGATAAGCGAGGTGTGTTATAGGTTACTATCGCATTAACCCCTCGTTTCATGTGTCTCTGCTCAGACCGGTGGTAGCAGGTCCCCTGCAGGAAGGTGAGGTGCTGGAGGTCCCTCCTCCCCCTCTGGACATCCAGGGGCCCCCGGCGTACATAGTACGTTCCATCCTGGACTCCAGACGCTGGGTGAGGGCCCTGCAGTACCTCGTGGATTGGGAGGGGTACGGTCCGGAGGAGAGGTGCTGGGTACCGGTGGAGTACATCTTGGATCCATCACTGCTGAGTGATTTCCACCGCCTCCATCCGGATCGCCCTGCGTCTCACCCTCCGGGTCGTCCTCCAGGCCGGTGTCGGCGCATTGCGGAAGCCGCGCGTCAGGGTGGGGTACTGTCACGACTTCCACCGAAGATGGCTCCTCTCCCTTTTCGGGTGGCGCTTGGCGGTCGGCGTCACCGTGTCTACTAGCTGCCACCGATCCCTTTTTCTTTTCTGTTGGTTTTGTCTTGATTGTTTTCACCTGTTGCTTATTTTGGTTCATCAATGGTCTATTTAAAACCTCTTGGCGCACAGATCCCTTTAGCAGGATAATTGTCATCAACAACCGCTGAATTGCAGAGCGCCAAATAAAAAAAATTATATTCATGAAATCACAAGTGGAATATAGCAAAACACAGCTTAGCTTGTTGTTAATCCACCTGTCGTGTCAGATTTTGACACAGCGAAAGCAATCAAAGCATTTGTGTGAGTTTATCGCTCACTAGACAAAACATTACTAACACCTAGCAGCAATGTAGATTGGTCACGAAAGTCAGAAAAGCAATCAAATTAATCGCTTATGATCTTCGGATGTTTGCACTCACAAGACTCCCAGTTACACAATAAATGTTCCTTTTGTTCGATATAAATTATTTTTA
Organism: Salvelinus sp. IW2-2015; assembly: GCF_002910315.2. NCBI lineage: Eukaryota > Metazoa > Chordata > Actinopteri > Salmoniformes > Salmonidae > Salvelinus > Salvelinus sp. IW2-2015. Next base: position 4,004,339 of record NC_036871.1, read on the forward strand.
TATCCAAAAATATTTCAACCGGAGGGTAAAGTAATTCAATACAAGACAGAAATAAAATGTCGAGCTACAACTTTCGCGCACAAGAACTAATCAAGGACACTGATGCGATTTGATAAATCTCGCTAATTTTTCAGAATAAAAGCTTGAATCTTTGTCTAAAGACTGTTCACAACCTGTGGAAGCCATTGGAAAGGAATATGGTTGATATCCCTTTAAATGGAGGATAGGCAAGCAATGGAACAGGGATTTTTCAAAGTAAGAGGCACTTAAAATCAGTTCTGTTATAACAGACAACATTTTGACAGTTTTGGAAACCTTAGAGTGTTTTCTATCCTAATCTGTCAATTATATGCATATTCTAGCATCTGGTCCTGAGAAATAGGCCGTTTACATTGGGAACGCTATTTTTCCAAACATAAAAATTCTGCCTCCTAGCGTCAAAAAGTTAAACTTCCAAGCTCGCCTGCTTTTGTGCGGGCTTATTCCTACTGTCAGTGGTGAAGTTGTTTTTCTCCTGCGTAATTTTGTTGTATGTTTATTTCCTGGTTTTTGGAGACATACCTGTTTTATGGTCATTGCCTGATTGTTGGCTAGACCAAGCGAAATAAACGCATCCATTGGAAGTATTGCTCTCTGCGCCTGACTCTACACCCACCACTCCTAGAATTCCTTGACACCAGTAGTAAATTGGCAGAGTGTTAGTATTGGTCCGAATACAAAGTATCAGGTGTCGTGAACAATTAAAAGGCACAAAAACCATAACTACTATCCGGGGAAGTGGGTATCACTACCTTGGAAAATTGTCAAGATTGGCATATATTGAAACCATGAATGAGGTAAACTTAATCAAATTAAATCAAAGTTTGTTTGTCACGTGCGCCGAAGAGAACAGGTGTAGACCATATAGTGAAATGCTTACTTACAGGCCCTAACCGACAGTGCAATTTTTAAGAAAAAAATAGGTATTAGGTGAACAATAGATAGGTAAAGAAATAAAAACAACAGTAAAAAGACAGTTAAAAATAACAGTAGTGCGGCTATATACAGTAGCGAGGCTATAACAGTAGCGAGGCTATAAACAGGCACCGGTTAATTCGGGCTAATTGAGGTCGTATGTACATGTAGATAGTGACTATACATATATGATAAACAGAGAGTAACAGTAGCGTAAAAGAGGGGTTTGTGGGTGGTGGGTGGAGGGACACAATGCAGATTGGCTGGGTAGCCAATGTGCGGTGGCACCGGTTAATCGGGATAATTGAGGTAGTATGTACATGAATGTATAGTGACCATGCATATATGATAAACAGAGAGTAGTACAGAGTACAAGACGGGTTGGGGAGGCGGGGCAATGCAAATAGTCGGGTAACCGTTTGATTACCTGTTCAGGAGTTTTATGGCTTGGGGGTAAAAGCTGTTGAGAAGCCTTTTGGTTCTAGATTTGGCACTCCGGTACCGCTTGCCATGCAATAGTAGAGAAAACAGTCTATGACTGGGGTGGCTGGGGTCTTTGACAATTTTTAGGGCCTTCCTCTGACACCGCGTGGTGTAGAGGTCCTGGATGGCAGGCAGCTTAGCCCCAGTGATGTACTGGGCCGTACGCACTACGCTCGGTAGTGCCTTGCGGTCGAAGTCCGAGCAGTTGCTGTACCAGGCAGTGATGCAACCAGTCAGAATGCTCTCGATGTTGCAGCTGTAGAACCTTTTGAGGATCTGAGGACCCATGCCAAATCTTTTTAGTTTCCTGAGGGGAATAGGTTTTGTCGTGCCCTCTTCATGACTTTTGTTGTGTTTGGACCATTCTAGTTTGATGATTTTGGACACCAAGGAACTTGAAGCTCTCAACCTGCTCCACTACAGCCCCAATGATGAGAATGGGGGCGTGCTCAGTCCTCCTTTTCCTGTAGTCCACAATCATCTCCTTTGTCTTGATTATGATGAGGGATAGGCTGATATTCTGGCACAACCTGGCCAGGTCTCTAACCACCTCCCTATAGGCTGTCTTGTTGTTGTCTGTGATCAGGCCTATAAACTGTTGTGTCATCTGCAAACTTAATGATGGTGTTGGAGTCGTGACTGTCACGCAGTCGTGGGTGAACAGGGAGTACATGAGAGGACTGAGCACGCACCCCTGAGGGGCTCCAGTGTTGAGGATCAGCGTGGCAGATGTGTTGCTATCTACCCTCACCACCTGGGGGCGGCCCGTCAGGAAGTCCAGGATCCAGTTGCAGAGGGAGGTGTTTAGTCCCAGGATCCTTAGCTTATTGATAAGCTTTGAGGGTACTTTGGTGTTGAACGCTGAGCTGTAGTCAATGAATAGCATTCTCCCGTAGGTGTTCCTTTTGTCCAGGTGAGAAAGGACGGTGTGGAGTGCAATAGAAATTGCGTCATCTGTGGATATGTTTCGGCGGTATACAATTGGGGTGGGTTTACGGTTCCTGGGATAATGGTGTTAATGTGAGCCATTACTAGCCTTTGAAAGCACTTCATTTAGGCAGGCTGCCTTAGTGTTCCTGGGCACAGGGACAATGGTGGTCTGCTTGAAACATGTTGATATTACAGACTCAATCAGGGACATGTTGAAAATGTCAGTGAAGACACCTGTCAGTTTGTCAGTACATGCCCAGAGCACACGTCCTGGTAATCCGTCTGGCCCCTCGGCCTTGTGAATGTTGACCTGTTTAAAGGTCTTACTGATCACACAGTCGTCCGGAACAGCTGATACTCTCATACATGCTTCAGTGTTGCTTGCCTCGAAGTGAGCATAGAAGTCATTTAGCTTGTCTGGTAGGCTCGTGTCACTGAGCAGCTCGTGGCTCAGTGTTTGATATGTCAGGATGATGTCAGGATGAATTATTTAGTCATTAAGGGAGAATTGTTAAGATATTTTATAAAGGTTTAAGATAAATGATTAAATAATTCTATCCAGAAAATTAACCATTAGGATTAGAGGTTATGTAGCATGGACAAGGGGTAATTAAAAATGATAACCATTTGGGAAGAAAGGAATGTATGTGTGTGCCGAAAGAAAACAAAGAGACTCCTTAACCTATGTTTGAATCGACCCAGCTATAACTCTGTGGAGATAAAATAAGACAGCGAGAGCCCCTCCAGGTTTTCCGTATCTGGGGGGGACTGGAACTGTCAGCTGAGTGGTAATAAACTGTGGTGAGACTTCAGGGGATAATCCAAATATAGTGTGTATGTATGTGCGTTAGTTTAAGAGAAGGGATAAAAAGAACGGTTTTGTATATGCACGTCAGAGCCCTCGAGAATAAACGCTATTGATTAATTTGGTGGCTGGTCTATGTCTATTTTATGCAAATAAGAACCTTACAAATTCTTAGAAACGGACAGAGTGTTTGCTTTGTTATAATTGAATTGGTTAACGAACACATAGGAATAAAATTCCTCTAACAATAGCATATATCAATTTGCTTGCGAGCCACTCAGGCGCAGAATGATGACGCGTAGAAGAGAGAAAGGAACGAGATGGGAACAACAATTTGGGGAGGGGGGCTAATAGCTGAACAATAGACTATTCAACCTTTACTAAAGAATAGTCTAATAGCCGAGCCATTGTGAAAACCCCCCCTCCTATCACAGACCAGATTTGCCCTAACAACTAATGGGTAGATTGCTATTCAATGTAATAAAGTATTGACTTTTCAAATAAGTTACCTTACACATTATGTTGAATGACAATTTGTTAGTTACGCTATCCTTACGAACCACATAGCATATCATTACAGCATTATGTACCGGTATGTTAACTAGCTACCTAACGTTTGTAGTTATACATCAAACTTGCCAGAATATTAAAAATAGGCTAACTAACTACCCAATGTTTATTGACTTGATTATTCCTGTCATTCTTAGCTTAGCTAAATGTTATAGCCGTAGTGCGTTCTCAATGGCCTTTCGGGTGCTTTTGTAAATTCGCTCTGGCTATCTATAGGCTGGACAATAGAACGAGTCAAAATTCACCCAAGGCTTAAGAACGTTGGCTAAACTGGAACACTAGCGCAAGCCCATAGCAAATGAATGGAATCGAAAGTTCGCAGAGCCTGTTTTGAATGGAGTGATGCTTAGAATTCCATTTTGCTTAAATAGCACAAAAAAAGTAGACCTTTTTATTTCACCACTACAATCTGTTCGTCGGATGAAACTGGAAAAAAACAACTTGTGTAGAAAGTAACTGTACTTATATCTGCGTAATGTGAATGTAGGGAAAAAATGTAAACTCCTGACTATTTCTGGTCTAGCGATCAAAGACAAACAAGCTCGCTGCCCAGACTTACATAATTACAAAGAGGAGATTCTCCTGATTTAAAATGGTGCCTGACTTGAAAAAATATATAAATATACACAGTGAGATATTTGGCGAAATAGACAGGCATGACTTTCCATAGGAAAACAATGGGGGGGAGCTCGCATTCCAAGGGCAAAACGTATTTTGGGGCTAGCATTTTATGACAACCAAGCTAGCTGCCCAGTCGTACATAATTAGAAAGACGATTGTCATGATTTAAATGGTGTCCGACTTGAAAAAAATCTAAATATACACGCGAAATAGACAGACATGCCTATATTTCCCCCATAGGAAACAATGGGAAGACCGCAGAGTTCCAATATAATGAATTGTTTACATTTTAACTATAAAACAACGTGAGCAGGTCTCATTGCCAACAATAGCGAAGCAGGCATTGTGACGTTGAACAATAAGCTGGGAAAAGAATGTTCGGAAGGTGAGTTGGTGCCACGGTGCTCAATAGAACTAATAGGAGCTGGCAGAGTGAAAAATGCATTAAAATAAGACCTGTTTTTTCGCGAGTACTTCAAAACGATGGCAAGCAGCTGGGAAATATGGTTATATTATGAAACTGGGCTCCACAGCTAATGTAATGAACTAGTTGATAAAAATGTCATGTGTCCAGCCTACTATCTACACAGATTTCAGAACACTCTCGTCTGAGTGTACCAGAGCGCAGAATAGTTCATATACGAGCATTCAACAAACATCGGAATAAAAGCATAATTCAATTGTTTCCAACATAGTTACAGTCACCAATGTTCAGGTTAACACAAAAACTGCCTTACCAGCTCAGCTAGGGTGAGTAAAGTGGTCTCATTTGTGTCTGGAAGTAGCTAGCAAGCTAGCTGCCGTTGTAAGGCCAGAACACTCACTCAAGTCAACCCTATTCCTCGGCCCGAACGTCCAGTGTGCGCTCCGAGAGCGAAACAGTCTGAATTTACAAGTGTGACATTGTACAGCGCCAGATTTTCTGTTCCATCCCAACGGAAACCCAGAGGGTTTTTCATTTTTCATGGAATAGAAACACCCTAATATTAGTCAAATTAATGAAGCTAGTACCAGTCAAAAGTTCGGACACACCTACTCAATCCAGGATTGTTTTTACTATTTTCTACTGTCACGTTCGTCATAATGATTGGACCAAAGCGCAGCGTGATCTGGGTTCCACATCTTTTTATTTCTAGGTGAAACTCCCAGCAAAACAAAACAATAAATAGCAAAACGAAACGTGAAGATAACATAGTGCTCACAGGCAACTATACATAGTCAAGATCCCACAAAGGGGAAATGGCTGCCTAAATATAATCCCCAATCAGAGACAACGATAAACAGCTGCCTCTGATTGGGAACCATACCAGGCCAACATAGATATATAATTACCTAGATGACCCACCCTAGTCACACCCCGACCTAACCAACATAGAGAATAACAGGCTCTCTATGGTCAGGGCGTGACAGTACCCCCCCAAAGGTGCGGACTCCGAACGCAAAACCGGGTGGGCATCTACCATCAGGGGCAAAGTACCCACTCCGCTCGCGGATACCTATTCTTCAATGGCGACTCTGGTGCGGGGATCGTCGCCGGATGCTCCGGACCGTGGATCGTCGCCGGGGGCCCCGGGCCGTGGATCGTCGCCGGAGGAACCGGACCGTGGATCGTTGCGGGGGCTCCGGACCGTGGATCGTCACCGGGGGCTCCGGACCGTGGATCGTCACCGGGGGCTCCGGACCGTGGATCGTCACCGGAGGCTCCGGACCGTGGATCGTCACCGGAGGAACCAGACCGTGGATCGTCGCAGGAGGCTCCGGACCGTGGATCGTCACAGGAGGCTCCGGACTGGGAAGGGTCTGGACTGCCGACCGTCGCTGGAGGCTCTGGACTGCCGACCGTCGCTGGAGGCTCTGGACTGCGGATAGTCTCAGGAGGTTCCGGACTTCGGACCGTCTCAGGAGGTTCCGGACTGTGGACCGTCTCAGGAGGTTCCGGACTGTGGACCGTCTCAGGAGGTTCCGGACTGTGGACCGTTCAGGTAAGGTTCCGGACTGTGGACCGTCTCAGGAGGTTCCGGACTGTGGACCGTCTCAGGAGGTTCCGGACTGTGAAACGTTGCCGAAAGCTCTGGACTTGGAACTGTCGCCGGAAGCTCTGGACTGGGAACTGTTGCCGGAAGCTTGGTGCGTGGGGCCGGCACTGGTGATACCGGGCTGATGACACACACCTCAGGGCGAGTGCGGGGAGGAGGCACAGGACGTACTGGACTGTGGAGGCGCACTGGAGGCCTGATGCGTGGGGCCGGCACTGGTGGTACCGGGCTGGTGACATGCACCTCAGGGCGAGTGCGGGGAGGAGGCACAGGATGTACTGGACTGTGGAGGCGCACTGGAGGGAGAGTCCGAGGAGCAGGAACAGGACGCACCTGACTGGGAAAGCGCACTTGAGGGAGAGTGCGAGAAGCAGGCACAGGACGTACCGGGCTGTGGAGACGTACTGGAGACCTGGTGCGTATAGCCGGCATCAATGGTCCCGGAACTTTAAATGACCTCTGACCTCTGGTCTGACTTTCTAGTGAGGCCTGAGAGAAACATTGGGTAAGATTTATATGTAATATGTAAAAAAACTACAATTATTATCACAAAGAAGTTTATAATGAATAGTTATTTGTGTGATTCGGACCGTGAGAAGGACAGACCTGTCTATTCTAGTCTATTTTTCTATTCCTTGAATTAACTTATGAGATACAATTATTTCCTTATGGAGTTATTAATAGTAGTAATTTTGATTCATTATTTGATTTGCATTATTTTCATTTAACTTCTTTATGATAGGGTGCAGCATTTTCACTTTTGGATGAATTGCGTGCCCATAGTGAACTGCCTCCTACTCTGTCCCAGATGCTAATATATGCATATTATTATTACTACTGGATATAAAACACTCTGAAGATTCTAAAACTGTTTAAATGATGTCTGTGAGTAAAAATCTGAGAAAAAATCCAAACAGGAAGTGGGAATTCTGAGGCTGATTCAACTCATCGCCTTTTCAATTCCCTGTAAGATATGGATCTGTTTGCACTTCCTACGCCTTCCACTAGATGTCAGTCTGTAGAACGTGGAATGAAGCCTCTGCTGTGATGTTGAGCCGGATGGGAGGTGATTCAGTCAGTGGTCTGGCAGAATGCCAGTTCCTGGTCACGCCCATTACATATGATATTGCCTTGCGTTCCATTTCTTCTAGAGGAATTCTCCGGTTGGTACATTATTGGATAGTTATGAGAACAACAATTGATTTTCTACTTATTTTGACCAGTTTATTCGACCTGTTATATAACTTTTTGAAGTTTTCGTCCGAGTTCGCCTGCATCTGCGAGGGGGTTTGGACATGTGCACTAAACATGCTAGCAAAAGTAGCTACTTAGAAATAAGTAATGGACATTATCGAACAAAACAACAATTTATTGTGGAACTAGGACTCCTGGGAGTGCTTTCTGATGAAGATCATAAAAGGTAAGGGAATATTTATGATGTAATTTCGTATTTCTTTTGACTCCAACATGGCGGAGAAATTTTGTTTTAATCTGAGCGCCGTCTCAAAAAAAAATCTGACACAGCGGTTGCATTAAGAACAAGTGTATCTTTAATTCTATGTATAATATGTGTCTTTAATCAAAGTTTATGATGAGTATTTATGTTATTTGACGTGGCTCTCTGCAATTTCTCCGGATATTTTGGAGGGGTTTCTGAACATGGCGCCATGTTTTGTGGAGATTTGTGGATATAAATATGCACATTATCGAACAAAACATAAATGTATTGTGTAACATGATGTCCTATGAGTGTCATCTGATGAAGATCATCAAAGGTTAGTGATTAATTTTATCTCTATTTCTTCTTTTTGTGAAAGCTATCTTTTGCTGGGAAAATGGCTGTGTTTTTCTGTGGCTATGTACTGAGCTAACATAATTGTTTGGTGTGCTTGTCCCGTAAATCCTTTTTGAAATCAGACATGTTGGCTGGATTCACAACATGTGTAGCTTTAATTTGGTGTCTTTCATGTGTGATTTCATATTTAAATTTGGCACGCTACATTTCTTCTGGCTTTTGGCCAAGTGGGATGCTACCGTCCCACATATCCCAGAGAAGTTAACAGCTGTGGGTTTTTTTCATTTTCACATTAATCACGTTGTGAGTCATGTGTCAAAATGGGGGAATTACCAGTCCTTTGACGATTTTTGGATTGGAGTTGGTTACACACCTCGAGTGATATCTAGAAGTGTATCGACTGATATGAAGGAGTGTATTGTTGTGTTGTTTGTTCTGTTTCCATTTGTTTTGAGTCAAATCTCACCTGATTGGGTCTGCTGGATGATCAGGATTTCTCCCTAAGGATTAGCCCTCTAACTTCCCGACCCTGTGACAATCTGAATTTTTTAAATATTTATTTTTTACATTTCTCTTAGAAATGTGTATTAGGAACATTGGTAGTAGTAAAAATGTGTCATACAGTAAATAATTTGTCTGGATTTCTTGAATCGGAAATGCCTAAACTAAATTGTTGTTCTGATCTGTCCTTTCTCGAGGTTATGGGGAAAGTGACCACAGATGGTGTCTAGATACATGACGGATAATTTGACCAAGAATAGAACCTCAACCCCCCCTAACTGGCTAAAGCAATGGCGACAATGGCGTTCAGTATGGTCCTGCACCACTTCTACCGTGAGACCTGAGTCCGAGCCAGCAACCTGTACACAGCATCCAGTCGAAGCTATTAACTGCCTTTTCTCTCATGCCTTTTTCCTCAGGAGTGCGACATGAGCCCATGTGGAGTGAGCATGGAGAGAGATCCTGTCAACTACTTTCATGCTGCTGGTGTACTGGTAGGGAAATGGACAAGACATAATGGACTGTAAAGGACAATGGAGGCTCAGGTGAGAGGCATAATCAACGGCCATCCACTTTGAACATGTGCCATTGGAAGGACGAACTAAAAAACAATCTGAAGAAGAACATGAAGACACTCCAGAAGGAGGAGTGCCAGGAGGAGGGGGGGGGTTGGTCAACTTTGCTGTAATTATTTATTTGGGGTAGCAGGTTGATTGTGGAGGTCTGCACACTGCGAAATGTATAGTAAATTAGACTAAGAATGCATTGAGATACCGATCTGTCATTAACATTCCACTCACGACAGGGTAACACAGGAATAAACGAGTAAAGATAATAGTGCAAACTGTTTGTAAATACACATTCTAACTGTGTGGGTGTGTGTTATATTGGATTTGAGTGATAGACTGAACGTGGAGCATTGATAGTTGGGGTTTTGTTTTACCATGTTATCAAAAGTATAATGTTAAAGCACATTAGTACATATTGTAATGTCCTGACCAGAGTTCTTATGTGTTTTGCTTGTTTAGTGTTGGTCAGGACGTGAGCTGGGTGGGAATTCTATGTTGGGTGTCTAGTTTGTCTGTTTCTGTGTCCAGCCTAATGTGGTTCTCAATCAGAGGCAGCTGTAAATTGTTGTCCCTGATTGAGAATCATATATAGGAGGCTTGTTTTGTGTTGGGATTTGGTGGGTGATTGTTTCCTGTCTCTGTGTTTGTGTTCGGCACCAGATAGGTCTGTCTCGGTTTTCACATTTGTTATTTTGTATTTTGTATAGTGTTCACGTATTCGTCTCTTTGTTTATTAAATATGTTGAACACTAGCCGCGCTGCATTTTGGTCCTCTCCTTCACCAATGGAAGATAACCGTTACACATATGCCTTTCTGGATGATACAGTACAATTGACTTGAGCATGTTTTAGTATGTTTATAACTATGTTAGTGGACTAGCAATAGTGACTAACGTGTATTGGATTAGATAGAATAATTCATTGTGCAAAATGTATTTGTAGCTGGCGGCTAAGTACGGGGACAGAATGTTTGCATAAGAATGTGCCAAATGATAGGTGACCATTGCTGTACCTTCTTACCCCAGAGTGAGGGTAACTTGACTATTGTAGTGGAATATCTGAAAAAGCTTAGCGTTGATCTCGCAAAAGAACACCAACCAGACAACAATTGGAATCCATTTGGATGGGTTCAGTAATTATTTAGTGTTATGGGAGCTACAATATTCATTGTTGATTCATGGCTTACTTATTTTTTTACAATAATGCTTATTATAACTTACTATTAAGAAATTGTGCAGCGTAGCCATTGAGACTATTCTTACCATGCCATCACTGACCCCTGAAGGAGACGCCTCAGAACCCTATTTAACTGATTTATTTCCTGTCTGATTACATGTTTGATGAAGACAATGATAATCCATAACACCAAAGTAAAAACATTGAGTTAAGTTTTTAGGATAAAAATAAACACAATAGAGCTAAGCAAAGGCAAAATCCCAGAGAAAACCTGGTTCAGTCTGCTTTCCAATAAACACTGGCATACAAATGTATCAGCAGGACAATAATGATAAACTTGGATTAGCTAACACAACATGCCATTAGAACACAGGAGTGATGGTTGCTGATAATGTCCTCTGTACGCCTATGTAGATATTCCATGACCCTAAACTTTTGAAAGGTAGTGTATGTGAATGAGAAATTTCTGTATTTCATTTTCAGTAAATTTGGAAACATTTCTAAAAATATGTTTTCACTTGGACATTATGGTGTATTGTATGTAGATCCATTTTTAATTCAGGCTGTAATACAATAAAATGTGGAATAAGTCAAGGGTTCTGAAAACTTTCTGAAAGCACTATAGATATGGACAACTGCAAAAGTGTTGCTACATTTCTCCCCAAAAATTCTGCCATGAATTTAGGAGAAAGTTTAAGTAGAGAGACTACTTTCTGGATGACAATGCCATGCTGACTCATTAATTGTCTCCAAAGTAGGATAATAAGTGTATCAACATTTCAAAGAAGCATAACTTTCCCATGTTTCCTCCAATTTTGAAGCTGAGTCTGTAATTGTATAAAATGTTGGAGGTTTGACATAAGCTCACCTTCCTGAATTCAGTCACATATGTGAACTTCCACAGACATTGCTTGAGTGATCACATCTACGGTAAGCATTCTATAGTATTGTTTAGTATTATTTCGTGAATACAACAGAAACATACTGGTACCTGATCTTCACATCACTTGTCCTCAATTTCTATGCACTCATAGTTCCTAAGCTACGTACATCCGGTATGAATTAATATAGGACACACTAACATACTCTTTATCAAACATATATCTTTAAATTGCAACAAGAAAATAAATGAATTGTACCATTATTTGGGCTCCTGAATGGTGCAGCGGTCTAAAGCACTGCATCTCAGTGCTAGAGGCGTCACTACAGACCTGGTTCGATTTCAGGCTGTATCACAAGCAGCCTCGATTGGGAATCCCATAGGGCGGCGCACAATTGATACAGCGTCATCTGGGTTAGGGCTTGGCCGGGGTAGTCCGTCATTGTAAATAAGAATTTGTTCTTAAACTGACTTGCCTAGTTAAATAAAGGTGAAATAAAATAAAAAAAATAAACAATTATGTTATAGCAGGAGTAGGTTTTACCAACCAGGGTATGAACCTGGGTCTCCTGTGCATTATAAGACTGTGTTAGCCTGCTAAATTAAAGTCTAGGCATTATCTTGGGGAGCCAACACAATTCTTCAGGCCTAAGGCAAGGTTACTTACTCATCACACAAATATGGTTCCGGACCACCTTCGTTACATGCTGTAGTGCATATCTAACAGTAGGGGAATTAATCTGTCAATCATATGTAATTGAATCCTTATAGTCTCTGTCATAGTTTGACTATCATTAAATGTGGCTTTTGGATTCTATTACAATTTAAAGGTCAAATGCAGCCATTTTTATCTCAATGTCAAATAATTTCTGGGTAACATTTAAGTACCTTACTGTGATTGTTTTCAATTGAAATAGTCAAAAAAAACAAAAATAGCTTCTTAGCAAAGAGGAATTTCTCAACCAAGAATTTTGCTAGGTCTGTCTGGGAATGGTCTGAGGGGAGAGAGGAAAATGAAAAACTAGCAGTTTTTGGCAGTTTGGCAGTGAGGTTTGGAACTCTCTTTCTTTTTGGTCTATTAACTAATTTACCACCTGTTGATGTCACCAGGCAGGCTAAAACTCTATCCCTCAAACAGCCAATTTCACAGTATTTTTCCAACATCATAGAGTGGAAATACTGCATATACATATAAAACACAGAAAATCACGTTTTTGACTGCACTGGGCCTTTAACACAGTCAAATCCACATTTTACAACACACATTACAATACATTGGATGAGCATTGCCTTGGAAGGAAAAGATTATATCTCACTTACGGCAAACACCTACAATGAGACTGCAATATAGCGAGAGAGTCTATCTAGACATATAATGTAACAATTCCACTCATGTAATGTTAATGACACAGCACATATTGCATGAAATGGGAAAATCCAGGGAGGCCCGGATTTGTCACTTCAAGCTCCCCCCAAGAAATGCTTTCCAAATGGCATCCTATTTCCTATGTACACTAGTGCACTACTTTTGACCACAGACATATGGGCCCTGGTCAACAGTAGTGCACTATAAAGGTAATAGGATTCTGTTTGGGATGTAGCCAGCCCTTGTTTTTTGCGTTATGTGTGATTGAATGGGATGTGTGATCGAATGGGAAATACTTGAATTATAGGGTGCAAATCCGCTCAGCGGGAAGGAATGAATCCGAGGGCAAAGCGTGTCAGACTTGCTCGGGCTAAGAAACATGAGCAATGGACATTTAACCGGTGGAAATCTGTCCTTTGGTCTGATGGTCTTCATCTGAAACAATTTATTAATTGAATTTCATTTAAACAACAAGGCCAATATCAGCTGTTCTCATCCAATTCACTGATTGACTGTTGTACAATTTGAAAGCCAGCCTGGGTGCCAGTCTGTCTCTGCTTTGTTTACGTGTTGTTGTGCGTTTTGTTGCCAACCTTACTTTGCTACCTGACAACTTTACGGTTTTTACTTTTTAATTACCGTTTATATTTTTTGTTTTTCCCTCACAACTTTTTTTTTCATTCAACTTTTTCACTCCGGACGCTTTATCTGGACATGATTCGTCAGGACCTCCACCATCCGAAGCTAAGTAGTAACATTAACATGATGCCTTCTAATTGCAGTCGCTGTACTCATAATATACAGGAGAACGATCTCCTTACGGCGAGGATAGCTGTGCTGCAAGCCCAGCTTCAGACGCAATCGTTAGAAAACCCTAGTCATTGGCGACTCCATTACCCGCAGTATTAGACTTAAAACGAATCACCCAGCGATCATACACTGTTTACCAGGGGGCAGGGCTACCGACGTTAAGGCTAATCTGAAGATGGTGCTGGCTAAAGCTAAAACTGGCGAGTGTAGAGAGATATTGTTATCCACGTCGGCACTAACGATGTTAGAATGAAACAGTCAGAGGTCACCAAGCGCAACATAGCTTCAGCGTGTAAATCAGCTAGAAAGATGTGTCGGCATCGAGTAATTGTCTCTGGCCCCCTCCCAGTTAAGGGGAGTGATGAGCTCTACAGCAGAGTCTCACAACTCAATCGCTGGTTGAAAACTGTTTTCTGCCCCTCCCAAAATATAGAATTTGTAGAWAATTGGCCCTCTTTCTGGGACTCACCCACAAACAGGACCAAGCCTGGCCTRCTGAGGAGTGACRGACTCCATCCTAGCTGGAGGGGTGCTCTCATCTTATCTACCAACATAGACAGGGCTCTAACTCCTCTAGCTCCACAATGAAATAGGGTGCAGGCCAGGCAGCAGGCTGTTAGCCAGTGGAGTCAGCTCAGCTATCCCCATTGAGACCGTGTCTGTGCTTCGCCCTAGGTTGGGCAAAACTGAACATGACGGTGTTCGCCTTAGCAATCTCACTAGGATAAAGACCTCCTCCATTCCTGCCATTATTGAAAGAGATTGTGATACCTCACATCTCAAAATAGGGCTACTTAATGTTAGATCCCTCACTTCAAAGGCAGTTATAGTCAATTAACTAATCACTGATCATAATCTTGATGTGATTGGCCTGACTGAAACATGGTGTCACGATCGTCTTGCTGAGAGAAAGTGGACCAAGGCGCAGCGTGTGCAAAATACATTCTCTTTTATTGTAGAGAAAGGAAAAAAAACACGCAACAAACACTATAACAAACTGAAACAAAACAACAAACGAATCGTGAAGCTAATGACGTAAGTGCACACACAGGCTACAAACGTACAACATAGACAATTACCCACATTAACCTAGTGCCTATGGCTGCCTTAAATATGGCTCCCAATCAGAGACAATTAATGACATCTGTCTCTGATTGAGAACCATTCAGGCAACCATAGACACAGCTAGACACCTATACTAAACACAAACCCAWCTACTCTAYTTAACCCCCTAAACCATACAACCACCCTAGACACTACAAAAACACATACATTCCCCATGTCACACCCTGACCTAACTAAAATAATAAAGAAAACAAAGAATACTAAGGCCAGGGTGTGACACATGGCTTAAGCCTGATGAATTTACTGTGTTAAATGAGGTCTCACCTCCTGGTTACACTAGTGACCATATCCCCTGTGCATCCCGCAAAGGCGGCGGTGTTGCTAACATTTACGATAGCAAATTTCAATTTACAAAAAAATATATATGTTTTCGTCTTTTGAGCTTCTAGTCATGAAATMTATGCAGCCTACTCAATCACTTTTTATAGCTACTGTTTACAGGCCTCCTGGGCCATATACAGCGTTTCTCACCGAGTTCCCTGAATTCCTATCGGACCTGTAGTCATAGCAGATAATATTCTCATTTTTGGTGATTTTAATATTCACATGGAAAAGTCCACAGACCTATTCCAAAAGGCTTTCGGAGCCATCATCGACTCAGTGGGTTTTGTCCAACATTTCTCTGGACCTACTCACTGTCACAGTCATACTCTGGACCTAGTTTTGTCCCATGGAATAAATGTTGAAGATCTTAATGTTTTTCCTCATAATCCTGGACTATCGGACCACCATTTTATTACGTTTGCAATCGCAACAAATAATCTACTCAGACCCCAACCAAGGAGCATCAAAAGTTGTGCTATAAATTCTCAGACAACACAAAGATTCCTTGATGCCCTTCCAGACTCCCTCTGCCTACCCAAGGACAAAAGAGGACAAAAATCAGTTAACCACCTAACTGAGGAACTCAATTTAACCTTGCGCAATACCCTAGATGCAGTTGCACTTCTAAAAACTAAAAACATTTGTCATAAGAAACTAGCTCCCTGGTATACAGAAAATACCCGAGCTCTGAAGCAAGCTTCCAGAAAATTGGAACGGAAATGGTGCCACACCAAACTGGAAGTCTTCCGACTAGCTTGGAAAGACAGTACCGTGCAGTGTCGAAGAGCTCTCACTGCTGCTCGATCATCCTATTTTTCCAACCTAATTGAGGAAAATAAGAACAATCCGAAATGTCTTTTTGATAATGTCGCAAAGCTAACTAAGAAGCAGCATTCCCCAAGTAGTAATAAATTCATGAACTTCTTTGAGGAAAAGATCATGATCATTAGAAAGCAAATTACAGACACTTCTTTAAATCTGCGTATTCCTCCAAAGCTCAGCTGTCCTGAGTCTGCACAACTCTGCCAAGACCTAGGATCAAGAGAGACACTCAAGTGTTTGAGTACTATATCTCTTGACACAATGATGAATATAATCATGGCCTCTAAACCTTCAAGCTGCATACTGGACCATATTCCAACTAAACTACTGAAAGAGCTGCTTCCTGTGCTCGGCCCTCCTATGTTGAACATAATAAACGGCTCTCTATCCACCGGATGTGTACCAAACTCACTAAAAGTGGCAGTAATAAAGCCTCTCTTGAAAAAGCCAAACATTGACCCAGAAAATATAAAAAACTATCGGCCAATATTGAATCTTCCATTCCTCTGAAAATGTTTTGAAAAAGCTGTTGCGCAGCAACTCACTGCCTTCCTGAAGACAAACAATGTATACGAAATGCTTCAGTCTGGTTTTAGACCCCATCATAGCACTGAGACTGCACTTGTGAAGGTGGTAAATGACCTTTTAACTTCTTTGATATAGGGGGCAGCATTTTCACTTTTGGATGAATTGCGTGCCCATAGTGAACTGCCTCCTGCTCTGTCCCAGATGCTAATATATGCATATTATTATTACTATTGGATAGAAAACACTGAAGTTTCTAAAACTGTTTGAATGATGTCTGTGAGTATAACAGAACTCATATGGCAGGCGAAAACCTGAGAAAAAATCCAAACAGGAAGTGAGAATTCTGAGAGTGGTCGATGTTAAAGTCATCGCCTATTCAATTTCCTGTAATATATGGATCTGTTTGCACTTCCTACGCCTTCCACTAGATGTCAACAGTCAGTAGAACGTGGAATGAAGCTTATGCTGTGTTGTGGGACCGGATGGGAGGTGTTTGAGTCAGTGGTCTGGCAGAGTGTCAGTTCTTGGTCACGCACTTTCCTCATGATATCGTCATGCGTTCCATTACTTATAGAGACTGAAAAGAATGCTCCGGTTGGAACGTTATTGGATATATATGATAACAACATCCTGAAGATTGATTCTCTACTAAGTTTGACCAGTTTATTCGACTTGTAATACAACTTTTTGAAGTTTTCGTCAAACGTTTGCCTGCATCTGGGTGAGCGTTTGGACACGTGTACTACACATGCTAGCAAAATTAGCTAATTGGACATAAATAATGGACATTATCGAACAAAACAACGATTTATTGTGGAACTAGGATTCCTGGCACTGCATTGTGATGAAGATAATAAAAGGTAAGGGAATATTTATGATGTAATTTCGTATTTCTGTTGACTCCAACATGGCGGAGAAATGTTGTTAAATCTGAGCGCCGTCTCAGATTATTGCATGGTGTGCTTTTTACGTAAAGTTTTTTTTTAATCTGACACAGCGGTTGCATTAAGAACAAGTGTATCTTTAATTATATGTAAACCATGTATCTTTCATCAAAGATAATGATGAGTATTTCTGTTATTTGACGTGGCTCTCTGCAATTACTCCGGATATTTTGGAGGCATTTCTGAACATGGCTCCAATGTAAACCGAGATTTGTGGATATAAATATGCACATTATTGAACAAATCAAATGTATTTATATAGCCCTTCTTACATCAGCTGATATCTCAAAGTGCTGTACAGAAACCCAGCCTAAAACCCCAAACAGCAAGCAATGCAGGTGTAGAAGCACGGTGGCTAGGAAAAACTCCCTAGAAAGGCCAGAACCTAGGAAGAAACCTAGAGAGGAACCAGGCTATCTCTGTGAAATGTCAATGGAGCACCGAGCGTATACATTTACATTTACATTTAAGTCATTTAGCAGACGCTCTTATCCAGAGCGACTTACAAATTGGTGCATTCACCTTATGATATCCAGTGGAACAACCACTTTACAATAGTGCATCTAACTCTTTTAAGGGGGAGGGGGGGGTTAGGAGGATTACTTTATCCTATCCTAGGTATTCCTTAAAGAGGTGGGGTTTCAGGTATACCAAGCTTTTTATTTCCAAAGCCTATTACATTTAATTCAGCTTGTGTCATGCTAATTTAGTTTTTTGCGACCCGTGGAAACAACTTTGAAGACTACGACCACAAAATGTAATTTCCTCAAAAGTTGTTACTAAAAACCTGCACTGCTATGTCAACAGAGCTCGGTGGTTATATCAGATGTATTAGGTTACGAAATCCAACTTTTTGGATAAACTGCTAATGATATGTTAGAGAACGTCCACTGATCAATTCAGAACATGAATAATCATATTTGTCTTTGTAAAATGTATTTTATAATATAAGGAAGTGAAAATTCATCACCAAAGAGCATTGCACCCACTCTGGGCAGTGTGGGTGGACGCCGTATATTATGGAAATAGCAAATACTTTCACACATTCTCAAATACATTACAATTAAATTTTCTCAATGCTGTCATATCATAGCTAAAGCTATCTCTTAACTTCATGGAGCTAGCTAGCTAACAGTTAGTTACCATCTAATTAGTGTTTGTTTACCTAACTGTAGCTACCCTATCACTAAAATGGTGGTGAGAAAAATAACTAAATACACCCATACATTGTTGAGGCAACAACAGTACATCTGATTCACTCTTTATATACAGTGCTAATTGTACAAACTAATTATAGAAGAGGCCTGTGTATTAAATGTAAACATAAATCCACGGACAGCTAACAACAACTAGGTTACGGTAGGCTAGCTAGCTAACGTTAGGGGTTAGCATGCATCCATTAGATATACATTTCATAACAATTAACCTTCTAAAATACATATCATTAGCATGGTTCATATTGTATGTACTCATGTAAATACACTTAATACGAGCCATTGTTTGTAAAAATGTAACCTTTTAAGAGCCACAACATTTACAACGAAAATACATTTAATCCAAGATGCCATATTGTCTCATTGACTTACATAACGTAAACTCACTCACTTTTGTACATCGCCTTGGTCCATACAATTGACCGTATTTTAGCGCCCCAAAAACGTAATACTTCCAGATCAACTGTAATGTCAATACCAATGTAAGCAATGTAATGCAAGAGTGGACATCAAATTAATTATTTATTGAGGTATCAGGGTGCTTAGTGTGTGCTTAGTGTGCAAAGAGAGCATCGCTGTCTTGATAGACTAAAACTTGTCCCGACACTTCCAGACGAAGCATGCAGAGAAATATAGGAATATGTCTTCTGAGCAGAGGGCAAGTGCATCGAAAGAGTTGCCTTCTCAGTTGCAAAAGCAGCAAGGATTTTTCACAAAACTGCATTCAGCAAATGACGGAATTGTGAGAGCTAGCTATGTACTGTCCCACAAAATCACTAAACATAGCAAGCCATTCGCTGAGGGCGAATTCATTAAAGAATGTTTAATTGACTCTGCAGCAATACTTTGCCCCGACAAGAAAGAGCTGTTTGAAAATGTTTCCCTGTCAAGACAAACAGTGACACGGCGTGTTGAGGATATCACAGAGAATATAGAACAACAGTTGAAAGGATTTCACCTATTTCTCCTGAAAATGGTCAGTTCTTCAATGGCCTGCATACTCACCGGACATGTCACCCATTGAGCATGTTTGGGATGCTCTGGATCAACGTGTGCGACAGCGTGTTCCAGTTCCCACCAATATCCACCAAATTCGCATAGCCAATGAGTGGAACAACATTCTATAGGCCACAATCAACAGCCTGATCATCTCTATACGAAGGACATGTGTTGTGCTGCATGAGGCAAATGGTGGTCACACCAGATACTAACTGGTTTAGTGATCCATACCCCTATCTTTTTTTTAAGGTATCTGTGACCAACAGATGTGTACTGTATCTGATAGATTGGGGCCTAATCCATGTATATAAATTGATTGATTTCCTTATATGAACCGTAACTCAGTAAAATCGTAGAAATTGTTGCATTTATATTTTTGTTGAGTGTACATGCTCTGTACTACTAAAGCTGGTGTCAAAGTCATTTTCAGCAGCAGCAGCAGCACAATTAGTATTGGTGTGCCGATCTTGTCATACTCGTATTTGTAATCATATCATTTTATCACACTTTATACTCCTAATCAGATTTACTAGTGATCGAAAATCCGGAAGTGCGCTTTAAATGCTGTTAAAGCCTATACCTCAAATGCGCATTACTGCGCTATCACTCAGAGTGCATCTAAGAGGGCATCATTATGTTATTTCACTGATTCACACACGTTGTTCAAAGTTAATTGACCCCAACAGATAGAAATGCACATGTTTTAGTTACTTAGCTCTAGTCAATTATCAACTAAATAGGCTAATAAATAGTCTAATTGCATGGCTGCCTACTACTGCTTGAATGTATTACGAACACCATTTTAAATGAAGGTAGGCTAATTTGCTTGCCCCATATATTATTTCACTTTTGAGAGGAGCAGAACTTTTCTCTCCCGACACCTATGCCACAACATTTGTACAATCAAAATCTTAATTTGTCATTGTATTTTCTTAACGATCCGTCACTCGGTAAACATGACTGGGAGAGAATAAATAATAATAGTAAGCAAGCATGGGCTTGGACGTCGTCAGCAATGGAATAACTATACAGAAAAATTTAAATAGGCCTACTGAACCACGCCAAGTAGATAGACGAAAACAACCATGTGGCATCATCAACGTTGACAGAAAATAACTAGATTGAACAACAATGACCAGCTACCGATTGTAATTCATACACACATTTTGGAAAAGGGAAGATTTTTGCCCTGAGACGAGTGACTGTAAGTGAAATGGGTGAGTGAAACAGAGCCCTGCGTGTGTCTGTCTGGGGAAATGAGAGAAGGGGGAGAGCGGCTTGTTATATCTAATCGTTGCAGCAGGCTCAACCTATACCCCCCCTGTTTCTTTACAGACAGAATAACTGGCCAATAGTTGTTTAGAGCACACAGCACACAGCACTTTGAGTGAAAGGGAGATTGCAGCTGAAAATTACTTTTTTCCAACCATGGATAATTACAAAAATACTTGCGGCATAATCGTATTCAAGAGAAATTCTCCAGATCCGTTACGATACTTGTTTTGTCCGTGTACTCAGCACACCGCTAATGATTAGTCTGTAGGACACACAGTAGTCAGTGATTAGCCAACATTTTACTACTTTGTCCCCATTAACACACTCTCAAACAAGGTACTATATCCACCCACCCCCCTTATGTCAATAGATAATGCATACTAACCTTCACACACAAAGCTTTTGCGGAGTAAGATCATAGTTGGTTTATATTTTGAAAACACAACATAATATTACTTCCGGCAAGAGCACTAGGAAGGATATCCAAAAAAGTATGTCTAAATTTGTTGTAATATTTCCCTCTTCATAAAATGACTACAGAAACCCATGTTACCTGATTTAAATGTGATTCATTAAAGCACAATGTTCACGGTTCATACTGCGTAACCCAGCTAGACCCATGGATATATTTATAGTATATTCCCCGAAGCCACAAAGGAACTTTGGTAGAAACACCAGTGTGATATAAAAATTTGGAAATCAGTGTTTCTTACCATGTAAATGTGGCATAATAGTGTTTGTCTGTGGTTTAAAATGATCCGAAGTGTCTCTGAAAGGGAGTAATGTATTTATAAACCCTTTAGAAGCTCTACTCAGTCCTAAGCAGGCTATGTTCATTAGGAACCAAATTGAAGAAAACTGACTGAAACAGGGAGGGGCTACCTGGACCAATAAGAAACACTCATTTTAGTTTTCTGTTGCAAAACATTTTTAAACGTTTATCCATTGCCTGCCCTAATGAACATGACCCTTATATAATATCAGTGTGATAGGTCTCATGTGAGAGATTTCAATACATGCTGTATACCTCATGAACATTTGCTAATCTGATAAATAAGCATTTCAAACAATTCTGTAAAGGTCTATGATTAGGTAAATGGGGAAGAAACTACATCACAAAGCTTCTCTCCTGTCAGAGTACCGAGAACCACTTTGCTGCTGGAGTGCGTCAAAAAACATTTTGGAATCTGAGATAAAGCTTTAATCTCTCATTATTTTCAAAAAAAGACACTTAAAGAGACACAAAAAAACAGAGCTCAGCTCAAGAGGAGCTCGTTGGAAGCCCAAGGACACCACGCACACCAGTCAATTCCTTGTGCTTTTACAGTAATCGGCTGTGATATAGATTAGGTCATGAATAGAACATGCTCATGTATGTAATTGTCTTTTGAACGAGTCTTGCACACTGCTTTGAAACATGACAAAATGCAGGTATTTTACTTCTTAAAATCTCTTCATTTGTACAGATCTGGAGCTATTTTGAGAAAGTCTTAGAGCTTATGTACTTTCTGTTTTTATGTAGACATTGCCAACTGTTTGTCATAATAATGATTCTGTATATTGTATAGCTTTAAAGGCTGCCATATAAAATAGTTTATTGACATTCGGCACCTTGAAAAGAGGACGTACTGCTGTTCATGAAGGTTTCCTTTTCCCTTTTAAACTGGATTAAACACGTTTCTTACATTTTTATCAGAGTAACTAATGCTGGTTGTGTGTGTGTGTGTGTGTGTGTGTGTGTGTGTGTGTGTGTGTGTGTGTGTGTGTGTGTGTGTGTGTGTGTTTGGGGGCATCAATCCACCCCGCATGTGAAACCTGGGCCACTGTAGTCACATCGGACACTGATCGCTCAGTCACTTTACGCCACTCCTTATGACACATAGTGAATATCCTGGGTCAGAATGCATTCCGAATGGGGCTCTATTTCCTAGCTAGTGGACTAGAGCCCATAGGGCCCTGGTCAAAAGTAGTGCACTACATAGGGTATATGTATGCCATTTCGGACAGAGCCTCAGATGTGGCATTTGCCTTTATCGTGTGTGTTCTGGAAATGTCTTCATTCAAAGGTCAAGTACATCCTATCTAATAGCTAATTCACATGGTCACCCCGTTCACAACAGCGTCAGCCAATACCTCGACCCCCTCCTTTTCTTCTTGGTAGGTCATCCTTATATGTTTTTTTTCTCATGACAATGACAGTCAGGCAGATACAGTATGTGTGTCTCTGAGTTTAGTCATCTTATCTAAGGAACTCAATTTACTGTCGGACACATTCAATTGAAAACAAGAACATGCTTTTGTATCAGGCCCCAAGTCGAATATGATAGCGTGGCTTAGTTTACAAAGTGTCTTTCTTCTTGAACTTTTGTCACGGAGCGTGGTTTCCTTTCAAACAAATCTCCTTCATGTACAACTCTAAAGCCTGCCATACATTACGCGATTAAACTGTGATTTTGTTATAGGATCCATAACATTTCTGGGATTGCAGGTGAATCTTAAAGTAATAGGCTCTAACCTGATTGCTCTCCTGATCCGCAGCTTATGTCCCAATTATTTTTCTGACATGCCAGAAATATTCCATCATATCTTGTAGCACCCCCCTCACTACACGATGCGACTTGTGCAAGTGCTTGTTTGCACCTCCGTAATTCTGTTAAAACCACAGAGTAGGAGAGGTGATGATGACACTTTTTAAAGCCACGGGTACTACGACACATCTGGAAATTGCAGAGGTCGCAACGTGAAACTCATGTAATGTGAGCAGGACCGTTGTTTCACGGGAAGAATATTTTTGTGGAATCTTGACGGTGGAGAAAATGTTTGCACCTTTAAATAGGGCTGGCACAATTACCATATAACTGTGTAACCGACAGTTAGGGATGTTTATTTTTTGGGGGGGGGGGGGGGGGGGTAGCTGACTGAAGAAGGGATGGCCACGGTCTCACGTCTTTCTGGTCTGATATGTTCATTCTTAGCCAGTCCTTTTAAGCACTCTGGTCGAAAAGGGCGGTTCCATCACGCTGACAAGCTCTCTGAGCTCAATCGGGGCATGGCTATTTAAAGTGCAAAGGACATCAAAAAACATTATCTCATTAGAAAACCAAAATCATATTCCTATCTTAACAAAAACATTCTTCATATTGTATTCACATCAGATTGGATGACAGCCAAAGGGGGTTTCCTTCCTAAATTACAGTATTTGGTTCATACAGTTTTTAATAACATCACAAAATGACAAACACTATGACAATAGTTTTCTACATCTATCCACTTACCATTTCCCACATTCGGATGTTAGAAATATTGTTCCAAATTTAACTTTTTGGACGTTAGAGTTGGGCTGGCAAAAGTCTCTCTAGACATTCCATTCCTTTGATTGATACTGAAGAGCAAGAGAGAGAGTCTCTGCTGCATAAAATGTATGACCCTCCCCTCTTCTGTGGGTGAGAGAGGGCCTGGTTATTTGTCAACCATTGCAAAGCTGATCTGAGCGTGTAGTCATGACAGTCCCCCTCTGGTGGGTTCAACCTCAGAATCCTTTGCAAGTTGCAACCCACCATAAAAATAACCACGGGATGTCCTGCTTGTGGATCTCCATTCCAGACCTGTCATCCAGGCTGGTGGCTCTAGGCAGTATTTTTTATTTAACTTTTATTTAATTTGGCAAGTCAGTTAAGAACACATTCTTATTTACAATGATGGCCTACTGGGGAACAGTGGATTAACTACCTTGGTCAGGGACAGAAATATAGATTTTTTTCCTTGTCAGCTCAGGGATTTGATCCAATAACCTTTAATTTACTGGCCCAACGCTCTAATCCACTAGGCGACCTGCCACCCCAGTAACTTAGACAGACGTGAACAACGCACTCACAAAATACATAATTTCATTTCCTCCCCAAATGAGCGGCATTGTGGCACTAACTGGTGGTTGTATGGGGAACTTGTTTGTGGCTCTAACACTTCCTAATCGTCAAAGAATATGAAACAAAAATGAATAAAAACACAGATTAATCATCTAATTGGACTATATTCTATATACGTCCACGGTGTTGGCTAAATTACTCTATCATTGTCAAGCCTGCTCCCACTCGAGGGCGCCAGGCGGCCCGTCATTATGCACACCTGTCACCATCGTTACGTGCATCAGTGCTTCATTGGACTCACCTGGACACCATCACTTTAGTGATTGCCTTACCTATATCAGTCTATTCAGTTTGATCCCCATGTCAGCATTAATGTCGTTATGTTTCCCTTGTCCTGACGCTGTCCATGTTTTGTTTCATGTCGGTTATTTATTAAATATTCACTCCCTGTACTTGCTTCTCATCTCCCAGTGTCTGTCCTCACAATCATGACATTTTGTCTAATGTCATATCTAGGGTGATCCTACTTAGCGGTGTGTTGCTTAGGGCACTATCCTAAGTTGATAACTACATGGTAAGGCACTAGCTTTGGACCGTCTACAAGAATGACCCTATGGACCTCTGGGGAGAAACTGGTGATTATGTGGAGTCAAAGGGGCTTCAGAGTGAATTTTCAACTTTACCAAGGCTGGTATTTTGCTCGAACCCTTAAGTGATCTTAGTATAAATCCTCATTAAATGTTCCGTTGTACATGTGCGTTTATGCTTACACAAGCGCCTACCAAGTATCCTACTAGGCTGCAACCTGTTCAGAATGAGATCATTTATGTGTCAATTGCCGTGTGTCAGTAAGAAGAATCGGTGCCGACCTCAAATCAAATCAAGTTTATTTTATATAGCCCTTCGTACATCAGCTAATATCTCGAAGTGCTGTACAGAAACCCAGCCTAAAACCCCAAACAGCAAGCAATGCAGGTGTAGAAGCACGGTGGCTCGGAAAAACTCCCTAGAAAGGCCAAAACCTAGGAAGAAACCTAGAGAGGAACCAGGCTATGAGGGGTGGCCAGTCCTCTTCTGGCTGTGCCGGGTGGAGATTATAACAGAACATGGCCAAGATGTTCAAAATGTTCATAAATGACAAGCATGGTCAAATAATAATCAGGAATAAATGTCAGTTGGCTTTTCATAGCCGATCATTAAGAGTTGAAAACAGCAGGTCTGGGACAGGTMRGGGTTCCATAACCGCAGGCAGAACAGTTGAAACTGGAACAGCAGCAAGGCCAGGTGGACTGGGGACAGCAAGGAGTCATCATGCCCRGTAGTCCTGACGYATGGTCCTAGGGCTCAGGTCCTCCGAGAGAGAGAAAGAAAGAGAGAAGGACAGAATTAGAGAGAGCATACTTAAATTCACACAGGACACTGGATAAGACAGGAGAAGTACTCCAGATATAACCAACTGACCCTAGCCCCCCGACACATAAACTACTGCAGCATAAATACTGGAGGCTGAGACAAGTCACATGCTAAGGGGACCTGTAGTGGTTTTACTACAAGTCAATGTGTCTTACACCATTGTAGTGGCGATAGGTTTGAATGAGTCTATTTCATAGCTATGTTATCCACGGAGGAGCTAACCTCACGACAAAAGTACTCTATAAGCACTGAACTAGTCGTACGCGGTGTGATCATGGTTCATGACTTTTAATAACTTAACTCCTGAATGGAGGGTTCTATTTATTAGCGGCATGTGTGTTAACCATCAGAAGAGTGTTTTGGAGACTCCCTTCCACGTGCAAGCTGAGTGACTACTACCTCCTTTGTCGCTATTATCAATGGCAATTCGAATTGTTAGGTCTCTAACCTTCTTACTGATTGTGGCTGGACTGATGGTTGCTGGCATTGGTAGTGGTACCCAAGGGGAACAGCTATCTTACCAATTCATTCTGAAATGTTATCCTTCTGGAACACATGATTAGAGCATTTTACCAGTTGTATTGTAGTTGAGACTACATATGACATGGAATGTTTATTGTTACCATTTGTTTTCAGGACTTATTTTACAACCAGTGATATCTCAGATGTATTCTAAGGTTATCCCCGTCGAGGGGCTTGTCCGATCCTCTCTGTTCTCAAGTGGAAGTTGACAACTAGATTTGTTTCCTCATCAGACAGTGTTGCACGTAGTCTCAACCCCCCCCCCCAGTATTCCCCTTTGGTGTCCGAGGTACAAAAGAAAAGGTTGGACACTTTGTATGAGTAGTCAGCAGCCGCGTTGCCTGTAATCTTTCAACCAAATCCCCTGGTGTTTGTGCTTCAAAACGCTCAGTTGCTGTCATGGCCTGCCAGTCGTCATGGCCTGCCAGTCACCACAGCGTCCGCATGTGGCAACCGTTCCAGTACCTGTGAACTAAGACAAGGATATTTTTGTTTCCCCATTGGGAGTCATTGAGTCAGTGGCGGGACTGACACTGTTAGTGTCATAGAAAGGGGTTTCAGTCCCTCTCAAAACGGAACATGTATCATCGGAAGCAGAGTCCACTCTACACGTGTTTCCTGAGACGGCTGCGGTGCTTGCGGAAGTGTCCGAAGGACAAGAGAAGTTCATCTTAGCTACAGTATCACATGACTCCAACGAGGAGGAACTTGCTCAGTCACAGAGACTGCTGGCTCGAAATCATGAAAATAATAGTCAATCAGGTTAGCTGATTGAATGTGACTTGATATCATAATATCGTCTTGATTCAGATTCTGCATCAAGAGGTGTCTGAACGTCTTTTTCCCAAGGGGTGCTGTCGACAGATGCTCCTTGTGGATGACTGTGTCGCAGTCAATGCAAGGAGAAGACAGTGTTCGAGACGGCACGGTTACCTGTGACCACAATTGGTTGCGTTTCCAATCCATCAGTGGGACCAAACGATCAATCAAGTCTGCTTCGAGTAGCAGATGTTCAGTTTCGAGGCTGGTAACATACACAGAGTGAACAAGCAATATGTCTTGGAAGAGTAGTTTCAGCATGAGTCGCATTGTGACCTCGAAGTTCAGTGTCGCATCGTTCCGTTTTTAACCAACTTTTAGCTGGGTTCAAAGCCCTTTTGAGATCATTGAACAATGTTTGAGAGATATTGTCGAGCCTGAATCAATTAAATTAGCGGTGGCTGTTTAACAGTCTGATGGCCTTGAGATAGAAGCTGTTTTCCAGTCTCTCGGTCCCTGCTTTGATGCACCTGTACTGACCTCGCCTTATGGATGATAAGCTGCTGCGCCTTCTTCACAACGCTGTCTGTGTGGGTGGACCAATTCAGTTTGTCCGTGATGTGTACGCCGAGGAACTTAAAACTTACTAATTTCAAACAATGACATTAGCATTAGAATTTACCAATCCAGCATGGCATCCTCGCCGTGCAGAAACATTTCTTCCGCCTGGGAGTCAAAACTAGCGTCTCTGAAAGATTCATCTTCCTGAAGCGACTCGGTCTCGCTGTCTCTATCAATTCCCTCTATAAATTGGGTTAAATCTGTATACCTAGACTTTGTTTTAGCTTTTCCTGATTTATTCGCCATAATTTAAATATATAAACTTGTTGAAAATGCTATTGAATATGTACTGCTATGCGTAACACTCGTGGCTCCGTCAAGTAGGATTTGCAATGGCGAATTAACTTCTACTTCATCACCATCCCGGATCCAGGAGCACCCTCATCAGTAAAAAAGCTGACTAGCATAGCGCCACAAGTAAATACTAGCATATAAATATCATGAAATCACAAGTCCAATACAGCAAATGAAAGATACACATCTTGTGAATCCAGCCATCATTTCCCAATTTTTTAAATGTTTTACAGCGAAAACACAATATGTATTTCTATTAGCTAACCACAATAGCAAAAGACTCAACCGCATATTTTCAAAAAAAAATTACCGCATAGGTAGCTATCACAAAACCGACCAAATAGAGATATAATTAGTCACTAACCAAGAAACAACTTCATCAGATGACAGTCTTATAACATGTTATACAATAAATCTGTTTTGTTCGAAAATGTGCATATTTGAGGTATAAATCATAGTTTTACATTGCAGCTACCATCAAAAATATCACCAAAGCAGCCAGAATAATTACAGAGAGCAACGTGAAATACCTAAATACTCATCATAAAACATGTATGAAAAATACATGGTGTACAGCAAATGAAAGATAAACATCTTGTGAATCCAGCCAATATTTCCGATTAAGTGTTTTACAGCGAAAACAAAATATAGCATTATATTAGCTTACCACAATAGCCAAACACACAACCGCATTTATTCACCGCATAGATAGCATTCGCAAAAACCAGCAAAAGATATAAAATTAATCACTAACCTTGACCAACTTCATCAGATGACAGTCTTATAACATCAGGTTATACAATACACTTATGTTTTGTTAGAAAATGTGCATATTTAGAGCTGCAAACCATGGTTATACATTGTGTATATGTAGCATCGATTCACCAGAATGTCCGGAGCTATTTTGGACACTCACCTAATCTGACCAAAGAACTCATCATAAACTTTACATAAAAATACTTGTTGTATGGCAAATGAAAGATACACTGGTTCTTAATGCAACCGCCGTGTTAGATTTAAAAAAATAACTTTACCATAACAAACAGCTTGCGTTATTGCGAGACAGCGCTCGTCAAAACAGCAGAGAATAGGAATCAACATTTTCCACAGAAATACGAAATAACATCATAAATTGTTCTTACTTTTGCTGAGCTTCCATCAGAATCTTGTACAAGGAGTCCTAGGTCCAGAATAAATCGTTGTTTGGTTTTAGAATGTCCTCTTCTCCTGTCGAATTAGCAACCATAGCTAGCCATGTGGCGCGAACATGCCCATCTTCTCTTGACGCAAAGAACGGAAAATTCCAAAAGTCCCAATAAACGTTGAATAAACTGATACAACTCGGTTGAAAAAAAACTACTTTATGATGTTATTATCACATGTATCAAATAAAATCAGAGCCGGAGATATTAGCCGTGTATACCGAACGCTTATCAGAAGACAATATRGAGGTGCTTCRYGCGCCTAGGTAGAGAAAGGAAATTCCTGAYCTGCCACTCCAAAAGCTCTTGTTCGACCTCAGATCAAGCTAGACACCCCATTCCACCTTCCACTGCCTGTTGACATCTAGTGGAAGGCGTATGAAGTGCATGCATATTGATAAATATTAGGCAATTGAATAGGCAGGCCCTGAAACAGAGCCTTGTTTTCAGATTTTTCACTTCCTGTCTGG
This sequence comes from Salvelinus sp. IW2-2015, assembly GCF_002910315.2. NCBI lineage: Eukaryota > Metazoa > Chordata > Actinopteri > Salmoniformes > Salmonidae > Salvelinus > Salvelinus sp. IW2-2015. The sequence continues at coordinate 4,034,213 of NC_036871.1, forward strand.
AAGTTTGCTGCAAAATGAGTTCTGTTTTACTCACAGATATAATTCAAACAGTTTTAGAAACTTGAGTGTTTTCTATCCAATAGTAATAATAATATGCATATTGTACGATCTAGAATAGAGTACGAGGCAGTTTAATTTGGGCACGATTTTTACCAAAGTGAAAACAGCGCCCCCTATTGACAAGAAGTTTTAATGATAAACCGGTTGTTTATGCTGATTTACGTGCCGTGGGGAACCTGTAAGATGCTACATATCCATTAGTCTTTTATATAATTTACTGTGTTTTTTTATTGTGACAGCTGCAGTCAAGAAATGGAACAGCAAGGCCACTGACCATGATGTTCAGGGAGCTGTAGCAGACCAAAAATGTCCACAATCTTCTCGGCCACATGTCCTTAGTACACCCCACCTCAACACAGTTCAAATAATAATACACACTTGAAAGCAATCTCCCTTTTAACTAAAATGTCCACCCAAATACTTCTGGCAGGGCAAGAATAGTCCAGCTCCAATGAACTTCACTGGGAAGTGCATTAGGAAAATAGAGAGTCTGTTTCAGGGTAAAGCACTGGAACGATAGAGAAAAGAGAGAAAGGGAACAAGAGAGATCTTAGCTGTGGTCTTCAGGCGTGCAGGTGTACTGTCTGACTGTCCGATGGTTTGTTGGTTTGTAGGTTAAAGCTTCGCAACAATGTTGCTACTAATCCATGCGATCCATAACCAGCGCGGTCCCAAACGAAAACAACCAAGCAGTAGAGCGATCACACCGATGATTGAGTTAAATACGTTATAAACTACATACGCTGAAACCAAACACAAACTTCTGCAGCATAGCACACACAATCAAACTGTCGCGCCACCCAAGAGCTCCTCCTCAAAGAGCTGAACGAACTCTCTTTTATCCCCTCCTTCCTTACTGCTCATGCGCTCTTAAAGTGGCAGCGCACGGTGAAGGCTCCGTGCAGGATTTCGCCACAACCTGATGGTCTATTTTGGAGGGTGTCTGTCGCAATATCTGCTGTTTTCTTGCTTATGGCGTAGTTTTTGTTTATATCGCTACTGAGGTCAGCGAACAATTATTCTATGGGTGAGGGTTCACTAAATGGTGGGGGAATGGGGACCACCCCCTCTGATAGCTTGCATATTATTTAAATAAAACATATATTTTTTTTTTGTCATTGGAAGCTTAATAAATTATTTTAATCTATTTATAGACGTTAATTAACCATCAATACTGGATCAGTAATGTGGTAGTTGGACGTGAATCAATTGCTTTAATTACTCCATCATTACTTTAAGACTTGAAGGTCATTCAATCCAGAAAATGTCAAGAACTTCAAGTGCAGTTGCAAAAACCATCAAGCGCTGTGATGAAACTGTCTCTCATGAGTACCGCAACGGGAAAGGAAGACCCAGAGCTACCTCTGCTGCAGAGGATGAGTTCATTAGAGTTTCCCTCCTCAGAAATTGCAGCCCAAATAAATGCTTCACAGAGTTCAAGGTACAGACACATCTCAACATCAACTGTTCAGAGGAGACTGCATGAATCAGGCCTTCATGGTTGAATTGCTGCAAAGAAACCACTAAGAAGAATAGACTTGCTTGGGCCAAGAAACACGAGCAATGGACATTAGACGAGTGGAAATCTTTATTTTGGTCTGATGAGTCCATGTAAGATTTTTGATTCCAACCACGGTGTCTTTGAGATGCAGAGTAGGTGAACAGATGATCTCTGCATGTGTAGTTCCCACCTTGAAACATGGAGAAGAAGTGTGATGGAGTGGGGGTGCTTTGCTGGTGATACTGTAGGTGATTAATTTAGAATTCAAGGCACACTTAACCAGCATGGCTAACACAGCATTCTGCAGCGATATGCCATCCCATCTGGTTTGCACTTAGTGGGACTATCATTTGTTTTTCAACAGGGCAATGACCTGACACAGCTCCAGGCTGTGTAAGGCCTATTTGACCAAGAAGGAGAGGGAGCGAGGGCTTCATCAGATGACCTGGCCTCCACAATCACCGGACCTCAAACCAATTGAGATGGTTTGTGATGAGTTGGACCGCAGAGTGAAGGAAAACTAGCTCAGCATATGTGGGAAATCCTTCAAAATAGTTGGAAAATCATTCCAGGTGAAGCTGGTTAGAGAATGCCAAAAGCTGTCATCGTGGCTACTTTGAATAATCTAAAATCTCAAATATATTTTTATTTGTTTTTGCTTACTAAATGATTCCATGTGTGTTATTTCATAGTTTTGATGTTGTCACTACAATTCTACAATATTTTTTTATTTAAAATGTTTAAATCGGTTATTATGGTGACCGTCACAGCCCTAGCTTTAAAGTTAGTGTTCTGCAATTCTACACATGTTGCCATAGGGCGTAGATAAATTGTTGCAATTTTTAAGCAAGCTTCTGCAATTCTACACATTTTGACATGCCGTTGAGAGGACAATTTATTGTTTTTAGGCTAATTTCCTGCAATTCTACACATTTTGCTGTGTTCATATGATATCTGAGTGAGAGTGACTAACAAAATCAATGTGGGCCCCCTAGAGATCAGGGTACCTAGGCACGTGCCTTGCGTGCCCTGTCAGTAAATGTTAGTTGGTTGAGTGACTAACATAAGGGGAAAACTGCTGATGCACTACCAAATTTAGAAATTGCACATTGTGTATTCTACTATCATAAGTAACATTAAGTTGAGGTTGAGACCCCGACTGAGTGACTAGAACAGTTGAACTTGAATGGGAGTGTTCGTTCTAGTAATTCTATTAACATAGGTGTCCCGCTCCAGTCGGGAAAGACTTCCCGTGGGAACTCACCTGACCAAGGGTGAGTTTCCGTGAAGTTTTGTACAGGTAGCTTTATTTACTTTATTTCTCTCTATGACCCAGACCCACACCAATTGTAGAAAAGAAAGGTGCTTAGTTTCACGAATTTCGTTCAATCACACACAGAAGATCCCTATCAAACATTGTTTCTAGAGAAATTCAGCTACAAAAGACTTTGGGAAGCTTGCCCATGTCCCACAGTCCCTACAACCTCCTCCTTTGAGTGCGACTTGACATCAAAGCGTCATTTTGGGATATTACCCACAAACACTCCCGAGGGAAAGGTATTCAAAGACGGTCACATTGACTCTCATTTCCCAATCTTCATTTCCCCATCTTATAGCCAGGTGTTTTTTTGATTCGCTGCTGAGAACAAGCAACCAATCAATCACAACCCTCTAAAGGCTAGGCGAACCGAACGAGTGTGCTATAGTACTGTTTGTCCATCTTGAGACGCCGTAGCCAGTATACACTTCCTCAAAATAGTCAGAATTGATCTAAGGTACAGTTAAAAATGTACAGAATGGTTACCTGAAGGAAAATGGGGGAGGGCATTGCTTTTTCAATTTCAGTTGAGGGGAGGGTTTAGCATTTTTTTAATCTAGTACAGGGGAGGGTCATGTAATTGATGAAAATTCAATATTTCTCAGTGTTTTAGAATTTGTTGATTATTAGGCTATATACAGTGCTTTCGGAAAGTATTCAGACACCTTGACGTTTTCCAAATTTTGTTCAGGCTGTAGCCTTATTCTAAAATGTATTAAATTGTTTTTTTCCCTCAACAATCTACACACAATACCCCATAATGAAAACGCAAAAACAGGTTTTTATAAATGTTTGCAAATGTATAAAAATACTGAAATATCACATTTACAAAAGTATTCAGACCCTTTACTCAGTACTTTGTTCAAGCAACTTTGGCAGCGATTACAGCCTCAAGTCTTATTGGGAATGACACTACATGCTTGGCACAACTGTATTTGGTGAGTTTCTCCCATTCCTCTCTGCAGATCCTCTCAAGCTCTGTCAGCTATTTTCAGGTCTTTCCAGAAAGGTTAGATCGGGTTCAAGTCCGGGCTGTGACTGGGCCACTCAAGGACATTCAGAGGCTTATCTCGAAGCCACTCCTGCATTGTCTTGGCTTAGGGTCGTTGCCCCAGCCTGAGGTCCTGAGTGCTATGGAACAGGTTTTCGTCAAGGATCTCTCTGTACTTTGCTCTGTTCATCTTTCCCTCGATCCTGACTAGTTTCCCAGTCCCTGCTGCTGAAAAACATCCCCACAGCATGATGCTGCCACCACCATGCTTCACCGTAGGGATGTTTCCTCCGGACATGACACTTGGCATTCAGGCCAAAGAATTCAATCTTGGTTTCATCAGACCAAAGAATCTTGTTTCTCATGGTCTGGTAGTCTTTAGGTGACTTTTGGTAAACTCCAAGCGGGCTGTCATGTGCCTTTTACTCAAGAGTGGCTTTCGTTTGGTCACTCTACCATAAAGGCCTGATTTGTGGAGTGCTACAGAGATGGTTGTCCTTCTGGAAGGTTCTCCCATCTCCACAGAGGAACTCTGTCAGAGTGACAATAGGGTCTTGGTCACCTCCCTGACCAAGACCCTTCTCTCCCGATTGCTCAGTTTGGCCGGGCGGCCAGCTCTAGGAAGAGTCTTGGTGGTTCCAAACTTCTTCCATTTAAGAATGATGGAGGCCATTGTGTTCTTCAATGCTGCAGAATGTTTTTGGTACCCTTCCCCAGTTCTGTGCCTCATCACAATCCTGTCTCTGAGCTCTGCGGACAATTCATTCAACCTCATTGCTTGGTTTTTGCTCTGATATGCATTGTCAATGGTGGGACCGTATATGCAGTAGACAGGTGTGTGCTTTTCCAAATCATGTCCAGTCAATTGAATTTACCACAGGTGGAAACATCTCAAGGATGATCAATGGAAACAGTATGCACCTGAGCTCAATTTCGAATTTCATAGCAAAAGGGCTGAAAACGTATGTAAATAAGGTATTACTGTTTAAAAAAAAAGAATAATAACTTGTTTTTGCCTTGTCATTATGGGGTGTTGTGTCTAGATTGCTGAGAATTGTTATTTATTTAATCCATTTTAGAATAGGCTGTCATGTAACAAAAACTAAAAAGTAATCTTGCCTAAGAACAGCCCTTAGCCGTGGTTTATTGGCTATATGCCACACCCCCCTCATGCCCTATAGCTTAAATATATATATACAGTGGGGAGAACAAGTATTTGATACACTGCCGATTTTGCAGGTTTTCCTACTTACAAAGCATGTAGAGGTCTGTAATTTTTATCATAGGTACACTTCAACTGTGAGAGACGGAATCTAAAACAAAAATCCAGAAAATCACATTGTATGATTTTTAAGTAATTAATTTGCATTTTATTGCATGACATAAGTATTTGATCACCTACCAACCAGTAAGAATTCCGGCTCTCACAGACCTGTTAGTTTTTCTTTAAGAAGCCCTCCTATTCTCCACTCATTACCTGTATTARCTGCACCTGTTTGAACTCGTTACCTGTATAAAACAAATAAAAAAAATCTGACCCCTAGCGCTAAGTTAAGAAATAAATGGTAGGCGCACCTGTTTGACAGAAATGAGACTATAGGCTGTTATATCCATAGATTTGGTATATGCATTGTTAAGTTAAAACCAAGACTTGATTTCAGGCGGTATGAGAGGGTATGCCATAGGTCTAACCTTTTATTAAAGAAAATGGCAAAAAGCAGTTTTTCCCGCTTTTTAGCTGACAATAACTGACAACATCATGTGAACTGACATGATGATGATGAGGAAGGGCACTTTACTGCATCTTGGAGAGATAACAAGAAAACATGTCGCTAAGAAGGGAGGTGAAAATACAGTTGGCTGTGAGTGTAGTAAGCTGCAGGGTGTGGCACAGGGAAGGGAAAATGGAAACAAATGCTGTTACCTCATTTACATGGACAGTATTTACAGTATATTGAGACGGGCCCAGCTCCACGAGAGGGCTAAAGCGTTATTGGCCACCACAGTTTCTGTTTTATATCCCTATTAAAATTATTGAGCGACAGGCTGGCGCAAGAAACATCTGTATCTCCGCTGCGCTGTGTCAGCACAATGGACAGCACAGTGTGTGTAGGGGGGCTATGGAAAGCCACTAGGCGGTTAGGTATGACTCCTTTGGGTTTCCATAAAAAGCGGGAAAAAACGCACACGTTTCTACAACACAGACGACTCGAGGCTACAGGGCTCCTGAAGGCGTTGACGGACACTGGCTTTAATTTAAGTTTACAGCCACCATGGTGCATAGAATACTCAGTCTTCTCGATCCTCCAAACAACTTACTCCAGGCAAAAGCGATGGATCTTTACACTGGAGTCAAAGAGGTCCACAGTGCGTTGAGAATCTGAGGTGCGACAGCGAGTTTTGACACCATTTGGGCACAGTGCAGTGCCAGTGGCACTGACGCAACACCACCACCAGCTGCAAGTACAAATCTCCAGCAATATGTGGTGGACAGTACAGTAGGCAAGCAGGACAGGAGAGAGTGTAAAAGACTGTTCTTCAACACGTTGGATGCAGTCATTGATGAAATGTCAGGACGATTTAGCGAATGCAACAGCCAACTGGTGGAGGCCCTGTATTACCTTGAACCAGAGAGCCATGACTTTCTAGTGAAAAAGCTGAAACCACTGCTGGATCTAAGCAAAATAGATTTGGTGGAAGCTGAGTTTAGTGTCGCTCGCCAGTTTTTTCAGACTGAAATCGCCCACTCTGGCTCCAATGAGGACAAATGGACCCCGCTTGATATCCTGTCACGATTCTCTGGGCCTTTTTCCGCTATAACGACCGTGCTTACTAAACTGAATCATGGACAGACTTTAGGGGCGTCCACAGCTACATGCGAGAACTAATTTTCCACTTTGACAAAAATGTTCAGTCAGCAAAGAATAAGCATGCTACACCAGAAGAAAGCTCAACTAATCTAACTGTCATTTGAGGGGAGACTGATTATTCACAAAGTTCCAAGGAGCATCAAGCAAGCTGCAACTCTTTTGAAAAGAGAAGATAGAAACAATCTAACTGGTTGGTCTGTATCAAAATCTTGCTTTATTGTATAGGGGGCAGTCCATGGTGAGATTATGTGCTATTAACCTTTTCTCAATAGGGGGTGCTGTTGGCACTTTGTAAAAAATTTGTTCCCAAATTAAACTGCCTCGTACTCAATTCTTGCTCGTACAATATGCATATTATTATTATTACTATTGGATAGAAAACACTCTCTAGTTTCTAAAACCGTTTGAATTATTTCTCTGAGTGAAACAGAACTCATTCTGCAGCACACTTCCTGTCAAGAAGTGAGATTTCTGAAATCGAGGTCTCTGTTCCAGGGTCAGTTTATAAATTCCCATGTAAGCTATGGGGCTACATGCACTGCATACGCCTTCCCCTAGATGTCAGTAAGCGGTGAGAATTTGAATGGAGTGGATTGCACCATCTGGGGCACTATAAAAGCTTTTGGAACGGAAGGTCCGACCTTTTCAACGGGGGGCCTGACGCAGGAGGGACAGCAGCATGGCGTCCTGAAAAGCTTTCGTTTTAGCAGCTCTATATCTCCGGCTCTGATTTAATTAGATTTTTGTCTTAAAAACTTCATAGGGTAGTTAATTTAAACCGACTTATAGCAGTTTATAGCAGTTTATTGCGATTTTCTGGAATTTCTTTGTCATGCGTCGTCGCGAGTTGGACACCTCTCCGGCATATGGCTAACGTTAGCTGCTAATTACACGGTTGAAGAGGAYATCTTTCAACCAAAAGACGATTGTTCTGGACAAAGGACACCTTGCCCAAGATTCTGATGGAAGCTCAACAAATAGTAAGAGGTCTTTATGCTATTAATTCGTATTTATGTTGAAAAATGTGAAACAATAATTCCGCCATGAATTGCGTTGCGGTCTCGCTTTAGCGCACGCTGTATATCGTAGTATCGTTAATTTTAAAAATCTAACACAGCGATTGCATTAAGAACTAATGTATCTTTCATTTGCTGTCCAACCTGTATTTTTTAGTCAAGTTTATGATTTAGTTATCGATTAGATTAGGTGCCTCTCCAAGATGGCGCCGGACAGATTGCTTGAAGTTTGACTACTAATCACATTGTATAACCACGATTTGTGCCATTAAATATGCACATTTTCGAACAAATCCTATATGCATTGTGTAATATGATGTTACAGGACTGTCATCTGATGAAGTATATGAAGGTTAGTCAAAAATTATATATCTTTTGCTGGTTTGTTAGGATCGCTAACCTTTGCTGCTGRTAAACGGCTTGTGTTTCTGGCTATTGTGGTAAGCTAATATAATGCTATATTGTGTTTTCGCTGTAAAACACTTAAAAAATCAGAAATATTGGCTGGATTCACAAGATGTTGGTCTTTCATTTGCTGTACGCTGTGTATTTTTCAGAAATGTTTTATGATGAGTATTTAGGTATTTTACGTTGGTCTCTGTAATTATTCTGGCAGCTTCGGCACTATTTCAGATTGCAGCTGCAATGTAGAACTGTGATTTATACCTGAAATATGCACATTTTTCTAACAAAACATACGCTCTAGAATAAATATGTTATCAGACTGTCATTTGATGAAGTTGTTTCTTGGTTAGTGGCTATTTATATCTTTATTTGGTCRAAATTGTGATAGCTACCTATGCAGGAAAAAAATGGTGGGAAAAAAAAGTTGTGTCTTTTGCTATCGTGGTTAGCTAATAGATTTACATATTGTGTCTTCCCTGTAAAACATTTTAAAAATCAGAAATGATGGCTGGATACACAAGATGTGTATCTTTCATCTGGTGTCTTGGACTTGTAATTTCATGATATTTAGATGCTAGTATTTACTTGTGGCGCTATGCTAGTCAGCTTTTTTACTGATGAGGGTGCTCCCGGATCCGGGATGAGTAGCAAGTAAAAGTTAAACCTGTCACTTCTTGGTCAAAATATATATTTTTTTTAACTTTTATGTTTATTGTGGTATAGCTTGATATAAGCAGAATTCAATATAATTCCAATGCAAGAAACCAAATTACTCTCCTGGGTATAGATCAGTGAAGACTGCTGAGAGGAGGACAGCTCATAATGATGGATGGAGCAAATGGAATGGCATCACCATGTGTTTGATACCATTCCACCTATTCCGCTCCAGCCATTACCACTAGCCCATTCTCCCCAATTAAGGTGCCACCAACCACCTGTGTTATAGCTACATATCGGTATGTTTCATCATAGAAATAGATAGGCTACATTTTATTATGGTTTTTGTCACACCCTGATCTGTTTCAGCTGTCTTTGTGATTGTCTCCACCCCCTCCAGGTGTCGCCCATCTTCCCCATTATCCCCTGTGTATTTATACCTGTTTTCTCTGTTTGTCTGTTGCCAATTCATCTTGTTTGTCAAGTCAACCAGCGTTTTTGTGTCTCTTTTCCCAGTCTCTCTTTTTCTTGCCCTCCTGGTTTTGACCCTTGCCTGTCCTGGCTCTGAGCCCACCTGCCTGATCACTCTGCCTGCCCCTGACCCTGCCTGCTGTCCGGTACCACCGTTGCACCACCTCTGGTTTACTGACCCCTGCCTGCCTTGACCTGTCTATTGCCTGACCCTGTTGGATTATTATACCATTGTTAAAACCTCTAACGAGTCACAACCCCGGATCCGGGATCCCCCCCATCAAAAAAGCTGACTAACATAGCCTAGCCTAAAGCCACAGGGATATCATATAATCAAATGTTCATGAAATCACAAGTCCAAGACACCAAATGAAAGATACAGATCTTGTGAATCCAGCCATCATTTCCGATTTTTTAAATGTTTTACAGGGAAGACACAATATGTAAATCTATTAGCTAACCACGATAGCAAAAGACACAACTTTTTTTTCTCCACAATTTTTTTCCTGCATGGGCAGCTTGACATTTTTGACTAATAAAGATATATATAGCACTAACCAAGAAACAACTTCATAAGATGACAGTCTGATAACATATTTATGGTATAGCATGTTTTTTTAGAAATTTTGCATATTTCAGGTATAAATCACAGTTCTACATTGCAGCTGCAATCTGAAATAGCGTTGGAAGCAGCCGGGAATAATTACAGAGACGGACGTCAATTACCAAAATACTCATCTAAAACATTTCTGAAAAATACACAGCATTCAGCAAATGAAAGCCCAACATCTTGTGATCCAGCCATCATTTCTGATTTTTAAAATGTTTTACATGGAAGACACTATGTAAATCTATTAGCTAACCACAGTTAGCAAAAGACACCACTTTTTTACTCACAAGTTTTTTACTCCATCAGTAGCTATCACTATTCGACTAAATAAAGATATATATAGCCACTAACCAAGAAACAACTTCATAAGATGACAGTCTGATAACATATTTATGGTATAGCATATGTTTTTTTAGAAAAATGTGCATTTTTCAGGTATAAATCACAGTTTACCATTGCAGCCACTATCACAAAACTCACCCAAAGCGACTAGAATAACTACAGAGAGCAACGTGTATTACCTAATTACTCATCCTAAAAATTTCTGAAAAATACACAGCATACAGCAAATGAAAGCCCAACATCTTGTGAATCCAGACAATATTTCAGATTTTCTAAGTGTTTTACAGCGAAACACAATATATCGTTATATTAGCATACCACATGAGCTAACATCACCCCAGCATTGATTCAAGGCAAAAAGCGCGATAACGTTATCACCACAAATATATTAATTTTTTCACTAACCTTCTCAGAATTCTTCAGATGACAGTCCTGTAACATCATATTGCACAATGCATATAGAGTTTGTTCGAAAATGTGCATATTTAGCATCACAATCGTGGTTATGCTATGTAATCAGTCAAAACTGGCATGCATTCTGGCCGGCGCCATCTTGGAAGGGCACCTAAGTTTACGATTATTTATCGATTAGATTGACTAAAAAAATACAGGTTGGACGCTATGAAAGATGCATTGGTTATTAATGCAACGCGCTGATTTAGATTTTTTAAATTAACGTACTAGACATACAGTGTGCGTTACAGCCAGACTAGTGCCGCATAATGGCGAAAAATGCGTTTACATTTTCCACATAAATACGGATAAAAATCATAAATAGCTCTTACTTTTGGACGAGCTTCCATCAGAATCTTGGGCAAGGTGTCATTTTGTCCAAAAGAATGTTGCTTGTTGTAAAACGTCCACTTCAACTTCGGAACTAGCAGCTAACAGTAGCTACGTGGCACACACATGTCCAAATCCTCAAACGCAATACTACGAAAATTCGAAAATAGCAATATACTCGCTATAAACTGATATAAATCGGTTTCAAATAACTTCATTATGATGTTTTCTAACACCTATTTCGAATTAAATCACAGACGGATATATCTTAGCCCGATAACAAGAGCTATTCAACATGCCATTCTGATGTCCCCTCTTGCGCCTTGGCGAGCGTCCAAAAGAACGTACATGTCATCCCATTGCCTTTTATATAACTCAAAGAAATACGCTAGAGATTCCATTCCACTTCTCATTGGTTACTGACATCCAGGGGAAGGCGGGTGCAGTTCATTTCGATCCATAGGGCACACACAGAGCTTTAAACTGATCCGAGATCAGAGCCTAGTTTTCAGACCTTCGCATGTCCTGTCATGATTTTCGCTGTAGAAAGAGTTCTGGTTCACCCACAGACATAGTTCAAACGGTTTTAGAAACTAGAGATTGTTCTCTATCCAATAGTAATAATAATATGCATATTGTACGAGCAAGAATTGAGTACGAGGCAGTTTAATTTGGAGCCGCAAAATGTCGAAGTTGAAACAGCACCCCCTGTAGTGACGAAGTTTAATTTGAGGTTGTCTGCATCTGGGTCTTACCTTCATACCTGATAGTACGAACTGGCCATGACTGACCCAGCAGACCCGGGCCAGCTGCGCAACGCCATCATCTCCCAAGGAGCCTCCATTGGTAGGCTCGAGGAATTGCTTCATGGTCCAAATGTTGGATGACTGCCATGACCGGGTGTTGGACATGCTGCTGGAGCAATTCCGCCGGTTGTCTTGGGGACAGCTTGCTACGGTGGTAACCCCACCGCCCCTCAGTAACTCGGCAGTTGGCAGCGCCACCCCACCGGCCACTCCACCTGCCCAGGAGCTCCGTTCACCTCCCCCGGAACGCTTTAATGGAGAACCTGTCGGGCGTTTTTAGCTCAGTGTGCCCTCATTTTCGAGCTTCAGACCTCCTTCCCCTCGGATTGCTCCAAGATTTCCTATCTCATCATGCTGATGTCTGGGAGGGCTCTCACCTGGGTTACCGCTGTATGGGAACAACAGCCGGCCATGTGGGTGAGCAGGACGCCCGTGGAGTGGCCGACTATGCGGTGGATTTCCGCACGTTGGCAGTGGAGAGTGCGTGGAACCAGGAAGCACTGTTCGACATGTTCCTGCACGGCGTCTTGGAGGAGATCAAGGACGAGCTTGCTGCCTGGGAGTTAMCCACAGATCTTGACTTCCTCATCGCTTTGGCCATCCGCATCGATGGGCAATTGCGGGAACAATGGATGTAGAGGAAATTCGATTTCGCTTTCATGTCCAGAGATTCCTCCTCGCCTCCGAGTCATTCCGGAAGTCCCCTATGGTCCCATTGCAGAGAGCACCTGAGGATTCCCAACCTTCCTCGAGAGTCACCGAAGACGGGCCGAGGCACTGTTTCCCGAGCCTATGCAACTAGGCAGAGCTGGGCTGTCGCCAGTGGAATGGCAACACAGGATCAACACAAGGAGCTGTCTGTATTGTGGGAATTTGTCATTTTGTGTCCTCTTGCCCGGTAAAAGACCATGCTCACCGGTCGGAGCGAGTTCTCTGGTGGGCCATAGGGAAAACTTTTCTGCTTCCCTTACTCTAACCCCTTTTCATGTCATTCTGCTGTGGGGAAACTAGTCCAAATCTCTCCGGGTCCTCATTGACTCTGGGGCCGATGAGAGCTTGTTGGACGCCACACTTGCTTCCGAGCTGAACATCCTCACTCAGCTGGATGTTAGAGTGCCGTACGAGCGCTCTATAGGTCGGGTCACCCATAACACCACTCCCATCAACCTACGTGTGTCAGGAAATCATAGAGAGACCATTCAAATCCTGCTCATCAAGTCCCCCCAGATTCCCATGGTTTTGGGATTCTCCTGGCTCCAGCAACACATACAAATCAAATCAAATATATTTATAWAGCCCTTCTTACATCAGCTGATATCTCAAAGTGCTGTACAGAAACCCAGCCTAAAACCCCAAACAGCAAGCCATGCAGGTGTAGATGTACGGTGGCAAGGAAAAACTCCCTAGAAAGGCCAGAACCTAGGAAGAATCCTAGAGAGGAACCAGGCTATGAGGGGTGGCCACTCCTCTTCTCGCTGTGCCAGGTGGAGATTATAACAGAACATGGCCAAGATGTTCAAATGTTTATAGACGACCAACAGGGTCAAATAATAATAATCACAGTGGTTGTTGAGGGTGCAACAGGTCAGTACCTCAGGAGTAAATATCTGTTGGCTTTTCGTAGCCGATCACATTCAGAGTATCTCTACCGCTCCTGCTGTCTCTAGAGAGTTGAAAACAGCAGGTCTGGGACAGGTAGCACGTCCGGTGAACAGGTCAGGGTTCCATAGCCGCAGGCAGAACAGTTGAAACTGGAGCATCAATCCCCTCATCAACTGGTCTATGTGTGCTATCGTAGGCTGGTCTCCGTTCTGTCATGCCCATTGTCATAAGTCGGCGCACCCTGCCCCGGGATGTCTACTAGGGGGCTCAGAAGTTGTACCAGACCTCTCCGCCTTTCCCTCAAGTACCAGGACCTCCGGGAGGTGTTCAGCAAGTCCCTACCACTGCACCGCGCCTATGACTGTGGGATTGACCTTCTCCCAAATACAACACCGCCACGGGGACATCTGTACTCTCTGTTGGTACCAGAAACCAAGGAAATGGAGCTCTGTAGGAGAAAGCCCTGCCTCCAGCTGTTTGCTTAGAAATACTAGGGACAGTAAGGAGGCCTGCGTCTCGTGACCGTAGCGTACTTGTAGGTATGTATGGCAGGACCAAATCGGAAAGATAGGTAGGAGCAAGCCCATGTAATGCTTTGCAGGTTAGCAGTAAAACCTTGAAATCAGCCCTTGCCTTAACTTCACTAGGGTAGGGGGCAGTATTTTCATGTCCGGATGAAAAGTGTGCCCAGAGTAAACTGCCTGCTACTCAGGCCCAGATGCTAGGATATGCATATTATTAGTAGATTTTGATAGAAAACACTCTGAAGTTTCTAAAACTGTTTGAATGATATCTGTGAGTATAACAGAACTCATATGGCAGGCAAAAACCTAAGAAAATTCCAACCAGGAAGTGGGAAATCTGAGGTTTGTAGTTTTTCAACTCTTGGCCTATCGAATACACAGTGTCTATGGGGTCATTTTGCACTTCCTAAGGCTTCCAGTAGATGTCAACAGTCTTTACAACCTTGTTTGATGTTTCTACTGTGAAGTGGGGGCAAATGAGAGTGGATTGAGTAAGGTCTCTCCCAGAGTGCTATGAGCTGACCATGCGCTGACCATGTGCATTCACGTGAGAGTTAGCTTGAGTTCCATTGCATTTCTGAAGAGAAAGGATTTCTCCGGTTGGAACATTATTGAAGATTTATGTTAAAAACATCCTAAAGATTGATTCTATACTTCGTTTGACATATTTCTACGAACTGTAATATGACTTTTCGTCTGAACTTTTTCCTGGACCTGCCCGCGCGTCGTGAGTTTAGATTGTGTACTGATCGCGTGAACCAAAAGGAGTTATTTGGACATAAATTATGGACTTTATGAAACAAATCAAACATTTATTGTGGAACTGGGATTCCTGGGTGTGCATTATGATGAAGATCATCAAAGGGAAGTTAATATTTATAATGCTTTTCTGACTTATGTTGACTCCAACATGGCGGATATATTTTTGGTTTGTGTTGGCCTCTGAGCGCCGTACTCAGATTATTGCATGGTTTGCTTTTCCGTAAAGTTTTTTTGAAATCTGACACAGCGGTTGCATTACCTTCTTGCCGCACGGATCCCTTTAGCGGGATCATTTTCGTAAACAACCGCTGAATTGCAGAGCGCCAAATAAAAAAATATATATATATATATTTATAATCTTGAAATCACAAGTGAAATATACCAAAACACAGTTAAGCTTGTTGTTAATCCACCTATCCTGTCAGATTTTGAAAATATGCTTTACAGCGAAAGCAATCCAAGCGTTTGTGAGTTTATCAATCACTAGACAAAACAGTAAGAACAGCTAGCCTCAAATTAGCTTGGTCACGAAAGTCAGAAAAGCAATAAAATGAATCGCTTACCTTTGATAATCTTCGGATGTTTGCACTCACGAGACTCCCAGTTACACAATAAATGTTCTTTTTGTTCGATAAAGATTAGTTTTATAACCAAAAAACCCCATTTGGTTTGCTCGTTATGTTCAGAAAACCACAGGCTAGTTCCGGTCCTGAAAGGCAGATGAAAATTCCAAAAAGTATCCGTAATGTTCGTAGAAACATGTCAAACATTTTTTATAATCAATCCTCAGGTTGTTTTTAACAAACATAATCGATAATATTTCAACCGGACGGTAACCTATTCAATACTACAGAGAAAGAAAATGTCGAGCTACATCTGTCGCAGGAACTAATCAAAGGACACCTGACGCGTTTTGAAAAATCTCGCTCATTTCTCAAAATAAAAGCTTGAAACTATGTCTAAAGCCTGGTCACAGCCTGAGGAAGCCATTGGAAAATGAATCTGGTTGATACCCCTTTAAATGGAGTAGGGTCAGGCAACAGAACAGGGATTTTTCCAAATAAAAGGCACTTCAGGGATTTTTCCAAATAAAAGGTACTTCCGGGTTGGATTTCCTCAGGTTTTTGCCTGCAAAATCCGTTCTGTTATACTCACAGACAATATTTGGACAGTTTTGGAAACTTTAGAGTGTTTTCTATCCTAATCTGTCAATTATATTGATATTCTAGCATCTGGACCTGCGAAATGGAACGCTATTTTTCCAAACATAAAAATTCTGACCCCTAGCTGAAAGAAGTTAAGGAGAAGTATATCTTTAAATTTGTGAATAACACTTGTATCTTTTATCAATGTATATTATAAGTATTTCTGTAAATTGATGTGGCTCTGTGCAAATTCACGGGATGTTTTGGAGGCAAAGCCAAATGTAAACTGAGGTTTTTGGATATAAATATGAACTTGATCGAACAAAACGTACATGTATTGTGTAACATGTTGTCCCGGGAGTGTCATCTGATGAAGAATATCAAAGGTTAGTGATTCATTTTATCAATATTTCAGATTTTTGTGACTCCTCTCTTTGGTTGGAAAATCACTGTATGCTTTCTGTGACTAGTTGCTGACCTAACATAATGATATGTTCTGCTAGCGGAACCCCAGTCCTAGACAGGTTAAACGTTATGTTTATTGTGGTATAGTGTGATTATATAAACAGTATTCAATATAATTCCATGTAGCCCCCTCGCCGATTTCAACTACCCTCGTAGCCACTTTATCTGTATTGAGAGTGGTACTAACATTTCCCCAGCTCCATCTGTCAGCTTCTTACTAAACCAAGTTGTAATAAAGCCTTGTTTGTACTAAACTGTTTGACTGAAAAACATACTGAGGATTGTAGATTGTGCACTAAAGAGATGACACAGTTGTACAAAACAACTCTCATGAATTGAGTTAAACCAAACTCAAAATTATTATTTAAAAATCTTAGCTTCAAGCAATATCACACTGTCTTCGCAACAGGCACCCAGTTCTGCTTTGTGCATCACAAGGTGGTCGGTGAGGTTTAGATAGTGTTGGCGTAGGCATTAGAGGTGTCTAGCTCCTATCGACCCGCTGATGATGTTTGCTGCACCTGTGTGAACGAGGCACTCATCTCAAAATATACCCCAATCAACAGTAAGAGCATTCACCACCAACCCCATGTTGCACTTTGTTCTGTTAATTGATCTGAGGGCAGACATCCAGTTGTTACCATGTGTGAATGCTGAGCAGATGCTGCTTTAAAGTTTTTATTGTATTTATTTATTTCACCTTTATTTAACCAGGTAGGCAAGTTGAGAACCCGTTCTCATTTACAATTGCGACCTGGCCAAGATAAAGCAAAGCAGTTCGACACATACAACAACACAGAGTTACACATGGAGTAAAACAAACATACAGTCAATAATATAGTAGAAAAATAAGTCTATATACAATGTGAGCAAGTGAGGTGAGATAAGGGAGGCAAAAAAAAAGGCCATGGTGGCGAAGTAAATACAATATAGCAAGTAAAACACTGGAATGATTGATTTGCAGTGGAAGAATGTGCAAAGTAGAGATATAAATAATGGGGTGCAAAGGAGCAAAATAAATAAATACAGTAGGGAAAGAGGTAGTTGTTTGGGCTAAATTATAGATGGGCTATGTACAGGTGCAGTAATCTATGAGCTGCTCTGACAGCTGGTGCAAGTTAGACAGGAATCAGCGAGATCCCGGAGACAGCAAGGCATTTAACCTTGTTGCACTAGTAAGATGTCATTTGTAAAACAAATCAAATATTTTGGTCAGTTATAGTACAAATCCAGGCTGTATCACATCCGGCTGTGTTTGGGAGTCCCATAGGGCGGCGCACAATTGGCCCAGTGTCGTCCGGGTTTAGTCGGGGTAGGTCGTAATTGTAGATAAGAATTTGTTCTTAAACTGACTTGCCCAGTTAAATAAAGGTTAACTGTGTATTTTTTTTTTTTTAAATATAGTAAATCAAGGGGATAGGTAAACAATTAGATAATTAACACAACCCTAATATTAAAGGTACAATCTGCTATATTTACAGCTGTTCAATTGTAATTTCAATGAATGATATAGCAATTGATTGTTGAAGAATAATATAAATGCCTTAATACAAAAGTCTTATCCCATCATATCCCAAAAACCCATGCAGGATTCACCCCCACAACCCTAGTGTTACCCGTCATCATGCTCTACCTAACGCACTGAGCCATTGCATCTCTCGTTGAGTGGAGTTGATACTGTATATCAGATGGGGGGCTACCTGAAAGGTCACATCATCACCTTAACACACCCCAGTCAGAATTCCCAGTATGAATGAATGGTGGTGGTGGTCTCCCAGTATATCATCATCCAACACTAATTTGGTGTATTGAACCTCCTCACCTAACAATTACAATACTGGGGGATCCCAGGTGTAATACCCTAGTGTTGGACACTACATCATTTTCATTTATTCCCACTTTTCCAATCTCGTTTCACCGAAGGGTTGCGCGAGGTTCGGGGGAGGTTCGGGGGTATGATTGGGGGAGCAGGAGGTGTGTCTGTGTGTGTGGTGGAGGAGCGGGGGGGGTAGTGCCATGGGATGAGGTTATAGTGCACATCAGGCCCATGCCAGGGGGAAAATGGCATGACATATGTAACAAATAAAGCTCCCCTCCTCACCTCTATTTCTCTCCACTGCTCAGAGCACCAATAACGCTGAAAACCAACTCATATAGCAAGTGGATGCAGTGCTGTCGAAATCCCCCCTGGCTCCAGCAATACTCGGCAACAACCTCACAGTGGATTAATTGACAGTTCAGCAGGAAGTTTATAAACGGTATCAGGAAGAAGCCGGGGCGGATGTATTTGTCATATGTTAAACAAACCATCCAACTGTACAGGAAGCAACAGGAGAACCTGTTCTGGTTGGGAGTGGGATTTCCTGAGGGAGAAATGTGGTGTGACTATACCAAGCCTTGTCTATTTTCGAGGTATCATTTCGTGAAAAATTCTATTTTAAAGGCAATGACACACTGTTATTAAGGGTAAAGATGGGTCAGGACACTGGAGCACTTAGGCAGAATACGCAATTGCCCCAGGCCTCAAATCATCAAGGGGCATCATGAGCTGGGCATAAACATTACAATAATATCTATACTTTAGGCCCCCTCATGCTCCACTTGAGGCATAATAAAATAAAACAAAATTCCCCATCAACATCTATTTAAGCTAGAGATATCTGTTTTTATCGACGGGCTGCATCTCAATCCACCCACAGTTTGCCTCCACCGAGGGTATTGGGCGGAGGCCGGCTAGTGATGGCTATTTAACAGTCTGATGGCTTTGAGATAAAAGCTGTTTTACAGTCTCTCTGTCATGTTTTGTCTTTGATCATCATGTCTTGTCCCTGTGCTTCCCTCTGCTGGTCTTATTAGGTTATTTCCCTCTTTCTATCCCTCTCTCTCCCCCTCCCTCTCTCCCTCTCTCGCTCTCTCTCTCTATCGTTCCGTTCCTGCTCCCAGCTGTTTCTCATTCACCTAACTACCTCATTTACTCTTTCACACCTGTCCCCTATTTTGCCCTCTGATTAGAGTCCCTATTTCTCCCTCTGTTTTCCGCTTCTGTCCTTGTCGGATTCTTGTTTGATGTTTGCTGTTCTGTGTCCTTGTTCCGCCCTGTCGTGTTTTTGCCTTCTTCAGATGCTGCGTGTGAGCAGGTGTCTATGTCAGCTACGGCCTGTGCCTTCCTGAAGCGACCTGCAGTCTGTGGTCGCGTCTCCAGTCGTTCCTCTCTACTGACGAGAGGATTTCAGTTTCCTGTTTTGGATTTACCTAGGATTATATCCAGGAGTATCATTGTTTGTTAAAGACTGGAATAAAGACTCTGTTTCTATTAAGTCGCTTTTGGGTCCTCATTCACCAGCATAACACTCTCGGTTCCAGCTTTGATGCACCTGTACTGACCTCGCCTTCTGGATGATAATGGGGTGAACAGGCCATGGCTCGGGTGACTGATGTCCATGATGATCTTCTTGGTCTTCCTGTGACACAGAGTGCTGTAGATGTCCTGGAGGGCAGGCAGTGTGCTAATCAGGCCTACCACTGTGTTGTCTGCGAACTTGATGATAGAGTTGGAGGCGTGCGTGGCCATGCAGTCATGGGTGAACAGGGAGTACAGGAGGAGGCCTCTGTGTTGAGGATAAGCGTAGTGCTGGTGTTGTTTCCTACCTTCACTACCTGGGAGGCCAGTCAGAAAGTCCAGGACCAAGTTGCACAGGGTGGGGTTCAGACCCAGGGCCCTGATCTTAATGATGAGCTCGGGGTGTACTATGGTGTTGAAGGCTGAGCTTTAGTCAATGAACAGCATTCTTACATAGGTATTCCTTTTGTCCAGATGGGGTAGAGTAGTGTGCAGTGCGATGGCGATTGCATCATCCGTGGATCTATTGGGGCAGTATGAAAATTGCAGTGGGTCTAGAGGGTCGGGTAAGGTAGAGGTGATATGATCCTTAACTAGCCTCTCAAAGCACTTTGTGATGATAAAAGTAAGTGCTAAGGGGCGATAGTCATTTAGTTCAGTTCAGAGATTGAATATGTCCGTAAACACTGCAGACAGCTGGTCTGCGTGTGCTAGGACCCGGCTAGGGATGTCGTCTGGGCCGGCAGCCTTGCGAGGGTTAGTACACTTAAATGTCTTACTCACGTCAGCCACGGAGAATAAGAGCTCACAGTTCTTGGGAGTGGCCAGCGTCGGTGGCACTGTGTTATCCTCAAAGTGGCCGAAGAAGATGTTTAGCTTGCAAGACATTGTGTCTACAACGTGGCTGGTTTTTCCCTGTTTGTCTTGCTCAGATGCTTTCTCCGGTGTGATAGTTTAAGCCACTTGCGAATGGAAGAAAAGTTGGCAGGTGCAGAGCGCACTTGTAACGGCAGCCATCCTCCTCTTCGTCTGAAGCGGTGTAGCAGGGATCGGACCAAGACGCAGCGTAGTTGGTGCTCAACATATTTAATAATACGAACTGTGAACACTTACAACAATACAAAAATAACAAAATGTGGCAAACCGATACAGTCCTAGCTGGTGCAGAGAAAACACAGAGACAGGAAACAACCACCCACAAACCCCAACACAAAACAAGCCACCTATATATGATTCCCAATCAGAGACAACACAAAACACCTGCCTCTGATTGAGAACCATATTAGGCCAAACATAGAAACAGACAAACTAGACACACAACATAGAATGCCCACCCAGCTCACGTCCTGACCAACACTAAAACAAGCAAAACACACAAGAACTATGGTCAGAACGTGACAGCACTGTTCGGATGCTGGAATTATTTTGGATGAACGTGCAAAGGTAACCTACTTTTTGAAGTGATTTGTTTGAGAATCAGATGAAAACATTATGACTGGTTATGTTCATGGTACATTAAATGGTAAAACATTTTTACAGTTAAATGACATGACTTTACTATAAATCCCATTAAAAAAGACTGGCCTCTGCCTCGTACCTCCAAATCACTAAATCCACCCCTGGGTAAAGAGCCACCCGGTTGCGTCTGGTATATGAAGAAAATAAGTATACTCTCAACACATGAGGAAATGCAAATATCATGGAGTACAGGAATGAAAATCCAAAGACCGCAATCACGAGTTTGTTCAAATAAAAAGTGTCATACACGATTGAGTACACAACATTTCCTCAACCTACATGTACCGTTGTTTATAGAGATAGGTTTCAGTCCAGACTATGTAAAGGAAAGGATGTGATCCAAGTGTGAAAGGTAAAGTGATAATCTTCACAGGATTCAATAGAATAACTCAATGTCATTCTCATGGCCCTTCAAAATCACCAGCTACCCCAGTGAGGGGAATTGTTTTTGATTACGGCCCGCGTACCTACAATGCTCCATTTCCGACTGCGGAGCTCCATTCGACAAGCTCGTCAGGATGAGATAATGCCTTAACAAAGCCATATCCTACACATGTTTAATTTGTTATTTGGATTCTGACATTACTGCATCACATCAATGGAACGGGTACTGTGCCTCTGTTAGTGGGATTTGGATGAGCTTTGAAGCCACAAGCTTGTTTTTTTCCTCCCACCTCACTACTGTTGTTTGGAATCTTCCTCAAATTGTGAAACATGTCTGACAGCCGTTGGCTCGTAAATATGACATTGTTGGTTGATAATGCAAAGGGTTTAATCTTTCAAGAGTGTAAGAGACACAGCTTTTCAGGTGCAGGTCTTGGTTTATTTGTCGACTCTGAGCGAGTGTTCTTAAGATTTTTTTATTTTATTTGTTGTAAACTTTTGTTCATCAATTATGATATCAACACCTATGTTATCGATTTTCTTTGACATTACTGGGTGAGAGATGATGTTCATTGACTGTTGGCTACTTCCATATCTGGTTAATCAATTTCAAGATGGCAGCTTTAGAGTGTTCTGAAATGGACAATGGATGAAATCAAAACCAAGCGCTAAAAATAAAGGAAGGGAAATTAAGAGGTAACAACCATTTTAATGAAAGTAGATGTTAAAATTATATGAATTACTGTGAATTAGAATAAAGCTATGAAGGTATAGTTTTCCAACAGTATAGCATCATCATTATCATAAAATGTTCAATATGATAGCATAATCAACAAATACAGCCACATTTTATGTCACCACAACTTTGACTCTCCAAACGTTACTTTGTGCCCCAGGAAAAAAAGGGGTCCATCCCCTCTCACTAATTCTTTCTTATAGAATGGCACGGACATTGAGATAACAAGATAAAAATGCTAATGAGGCAAATCATTTTTGAATGAGCGATAGATTTAGCAGGGAGCACTGGAGACCCGGAGGGAGAGCTTTTACTATTTGCCACAGCATATCTACACTAACTTCATTAGAGGGAGAATTGATTTGGGAGGGAAAAAAAGAAGCTAATCCCATGCATAGGGCCAGATTCAGACTTAGAAAATGTACACCTTTTCTACCCAAGAATTTCCTACCTGTCACGCCCTGGTCTGTTTCACCTGTCTTTGTGCTTGTCTCCACCCCCCTCCAGGTGTCAACCATCTTCCCCATTATCCCCTGTGTATAAATACCTGTGTTCTCTGTTTGTCTGTTGCCAGTTCGTTTTGTTCATCAAACCTACCAAGGGGTTTCCCCTTGTCCTGTCTTGTCTGTAGTTCCTGTTTTCTAATTTTCCCGGTTTTGACCTTTCTGCCTGCCCTGAGCAAGTCTGCCGTCCTGTACCTTTGCCTCACTACTCTGGATTACCAACCTCTGCCTGACCTGACCCTGAGCCTGCCTGCCGTCCTGTACCTTTGCCTGCCCGTGTTTGATATAATACAGTTTTGTTACTTCGACACTGTCTGCAACTGGGTCATACCTTAAAACGTGATACTACCCACTTGTCAGTAGTTGGTATTCAGACTTACCTTACGCATAACGGGCTTAGCAGGTGTGGTTCCCTTGCGCACGCTGAATAAATGTAATTCAACTGCTGAAAACCCTCCCACTTGCTGGCCAACAGATTATCTTATGGAGTTTTCATTCAATAGGGTTTTCACGTAGAGAATGATAGAGGCCTCTTGTAGGCAAAAGGACGTTTTAGTATAGTCAGCGCCATTGAGGGCTTCCACCATTTTCATATAGTCAACTGTGTGGGACTGCCAATTTCATTGGCTGATCATGTTCAACTGGGTCATCAGGAGTGATTAGCCAATCGTGAAGAAGAAAATTAACTACTTCAAAATGGAGCCTCAATGGCACTGACCATGCTGTCACAGATGCTATAATGGCACAGATGAGTCCTCTATCTATATCTATGGGTTTTGGAGATAAGTTCAGAATATTAGAATATTATGGAGATAACAGTTCAGAATATTAGGGATCAATGAATGATAGCCTATGAAAATACACACTTATTCCTCTCCTTTTCTGTACCAATTAGTAGATCAAAAAATATGTTGATCGTGTTTATTATTTAGGGTTGGGAAAGTATTGATGAATAAGACAAAACAGGTTTGGAAAGCCTTTACTCGCAGCCCTCACAAAACAAATACATAATTTAAAAGATAAAGATTCAAAGATAACACTTAACTTGGCACTCAGTTTCATAACATGGTCATTAAATGTCATAACACTGTCATGACACATATTTAGACCTGTTGTGCCATGTATTGTGTTATTTTGTGGTGTGTCAAAACCCACAAAACATACCACGGTAGTTATTATATGGCTGGTTATGACACCTACATAAGAGTGTCAAAACCTACCACACAAGGCAAAACATTCCATTACACCATAGCCTACTTGTCAACAGTATGTTTATGTTATAAAACATTTTCTGAAATTGACCATATTTAATTATCGTTGTAATTACGCACACGTTG
The DNA here is from genome assembly GCF_002910315.2 of Salvelinus sp. IW2-2015. Classification (NCBI taxonomy): domain Eukaryota; kingdom Metazoa; phylum Chordata; class Actinopteri; order Salmoniformes; family Salmonidae; genus Salvelinus; species Salvelinus sp. IW2-2015. The sequence continues at coordinate 4,058,359 of NC_036871.1, forward strand.
ATGTCAGACCTGCACCTACCCAAATGCTCTGCTTCTGATGACTGGGACGAATGCAGGAGCAGATTTCAGGAGCAGGACAAGACACCCTCTTTTTGATTGATGACTAACATGTACGTGATAGGCATGTCTGGCTTATATGATTCTGATGGTCATAATGCTTCTTGAGAGTGTCTTATTGAGAGTGTAAAGTGTATTTTCTTAGTCCAAGTAAAGTGACACAGGTTGGCTACAATGCTTTAGGACAGTGTCATAAAGTGTATTTTCTACAAGTTATTTAAAATATGATGACAAAGCACTGACTGTAAATCATTCTTTACAACAACTACAAAGGACTTAAGAAACAAACTTTCAAACAAAGGAAAATTCTTGGAAGGGAAAAAACACATTTGAATAAATATGGGATTTGATGTAGGTGTCATAACAGTCATAAGATAATGCAATATATGTCACAACAGGTGTAAATATATGGGCCATGACAGTGTTATGCCCATATTATGACAGGTTATGACAAGTTCTGTCAGTTATGACAAATGACATGGTTATGACCAAGTCACAACATGTTATGCAGCTTAGTGTCAAGTGTTACCGATACAAATGTGTTAATTACAAACAACAACGTGATTACTGACAATTTTAAAAGCTTCTATGAAAATCTATATAAATCAGAATTAAACAACAGCTGGATGGAACCTAAGGCCCTCTTAGACTCGACAACCCTGAAGGAATTAGCAGACAAAAATAGTCACTAAAAACAGAGATCAACCAAAAATAAATATTATACTGTTAAAATTCAAGTGGTGAAAAGCACCAGGAACGGACAACTTTCCTATACAATACTATTTAACATTTTGGGACAAAGTAGCGCCCCTATTTACACAAATGACAACACACGTAACTCATTCAGTGCATCAAAAAGTTGTTTAGTTTAATATTAAAACCAAGAAAACCTGGAGAGCCCCTTCTGATTACAGACCCATAAGTTTAAGACATTGTGACAATAAAATAACAACAAAGTTCGAAAGCAATAGAATGGCAAAAGTCTTACCATACTTCATAAAATATCAATCAAATCGGGTTTATTAAAAATAGACACTTGCAAACAAATACAAGAACATGTTTCAGTTTAATACAATACGCTAAAAAACTATATGTAGATTTATCAATCATGGCTGTTGTCACGACTCCTACCGAAGGTGGCTCTCCTCTTCCTCTTCCTGTTCAGGTGGCGCTCGGCGGTCGTCATCACAGGCCTACTAGCTGCCACTGATCCCTTTTCCCTTTTCTGTTGTTTTTGTCTGATTAGTAACACCTGTTTCTTGTTTGGGTTTTAGTTGGGCTATTTAAGCCGGTAGGCCCGCCTGCTCTTTGTGCGTGCTTATTGATTTTCCACTGTGTTATTGTGTGTTGTTTTTGGGTTTTCCCTCCGGACTGGTTAGGTCCTCCATCGGATTGGGTCTGCGATGGACCAGATGATGGAGAGAATGGACCGATGGGAGAGGAGTGGTCTCCCCACTTCTCTTCCGGCTCCTCCGACGAGTCCACCTACTCCTCCCCCGGCGTCCGGCTCCAGCGCACTTCGTCTTGCGCCCCCGAGGGAGTACGATGGAGCGGCGGCTGGGTGCCAGGGGTTTCTACTCCAGCTCGAGTTGTACCTGGCCACCGTGAGGCCGACTCCCTCGGGGGAGGAGAGTGTGAGCGTCCTCGTCGCCTGCCTGACGGGTCGAGCTCTGGAGTGGGCCATCGCTGTCTGGAATGGCCCAGACTCGGCGAGGGAGCACTATCCGGAGTTCTCCCGCCGTTTCCGGGCCGTATTTCCGGGCCGTGAGCGACTATTCCACCTTAGGAAGGAGGCGTGGAGGACTTTGCGTTGGATTTCCGGACCTTGGCCGCTGGGGCCGGGTGGAACGACAGGGCCCTGATGGACCACTACCGGTGCAGTTTCCGGGAGGACGTCCGCAGGGAGCTAGCATGTCGGGACGCCACTCTCTCCCTCGACGAACTTATAGACATGTCAATCCGGCTGGACAATCTGCTAGCTGCCCGCGGGCGTTCAGAAAGGGTCCTGTCAGTTCCACCTCCTAGCCCTCCCGCTCCCATTCCTATGGAGCTAGGGGGCGCTTCGAGGGGTACCGGAGGAGGAGGCTCCTCCTGCACCAGCTGTGGTCGGAGAGGACACACGGCCGACCGGTGCTGGAGGAGCCCGTCTGGGATTCGAGAGGGCAGGCAGAACACTTCTCGGTCACCCCAGGGGAGTCAGCATCAAACTCACCCAGAGCCCCCTGTTGGTCACATGTTTGTATGACTTTTCTCCCTCTTCCCAGCATAAGGCGCTAGTCGATTCAGGCGCAGCTGGGAACGTTATGGATCGCGGACTCAAGCTGGGAATTCCGCTGGTGCCGATAGATCCCCCCTTCCCCGTGCACTCCTTAGATAGCCGGCCATTAGGGTCAGGGAGGCCACTGGATCCGTGGCCTCCCTGACCAGCCCTGACCCTAATGGACATGGTAACGCAGGGGGATCATAGGGAGCGGATTAGTCTCTTCCTTATCGATTCACCTGCGTTTCCAGTGGTGCTGGGGGTTCCCTGGCTGGCCAGTCACAATCCCAGGATTTCGTGGAGACAGGGGGTTCTCCAGGGGTGGTCAAAGGAGTGTTCAGGTAGGTGTATGGGAGTTTCCATCGGTGCCACGTCGGTGGAGAGTCCAGACCAGTTTTCCACTGTGCGCATTCCCTCTGAGTATGCCGATTTGTCTTTCGCCTTCTGTAAGAAGAGGGTGACTAAATTACCACCTCATCGACAGGGGGATTGTGCGATTAACATCCAGGTAAACGCTGTGCTTCCCAGGAGTCACGTGTACCCATTGTCACAGGAGGAGACGTTGGTTATGGAGACATATGTCACGGAATCTCTGGGACAGGGGTACATTCGGCCCTCCATTTCACCCGTCTCCTCGAGTTTCTTTTTTGTGAAGAAAAAGGAGGGGGTTCTGCGTCCGTGCATTGATTATAGAGGTCTCAATTCCATCACAGTGGGGTTTAGTTACCCCCTACCTCTCATCGCTACGGCGGTGGAATCATTTCACGGAGCACAGTTTTTCACGAAACTGGACTTCAGGAGCGCATATAATCTGGTGCGTTTTCGGGAGGGAGACGAGTGGAAAACCGCGTTTAGTACCACATTGGGACATTATGAGTACCTCGTCATGCCGTATGGGTTAAAACTTCTTGTCAATAGGGGGGCGCTGTTTTCACTTTGGAAAAAACCGTGCCCAAATGAAACGGCCTCGTACTCTTGTCTAGATCATACAATATGCATATTATTATTACTATTGGATAGAAAACACTCAAAAGATTCTAAAACTGTTTGAATTATGTCTGTGAGTAAAACAGAACTCATTTTGCAGCAAACTTCCATGCAGGAAGTGAAAAATCTGAAAACGAGGCTCTGTTTCAGGGCCTGCCTATTCAATTCCCTTATATTTATCGATATGCATGCACTTCATACGCATACACTTCATAAGGTGGAATGGGGTGTCTAGCTTGATCTGAGGTCGAACAAGAGCTTTTGGAGTGGAAGGTCAGGAATTTCCTTTGTCTACCAAGGCGCGCGAAGCACCTCGATATTGTCTTCTGATAAGCGTTCGGTTTACACGGCGAATATCTCCGGCTCTGATTTTATTTGATACATGTGATAATAACATCGTAAAGTAGGTTTTTTCATCCGAGTTTTATCAGATTATTCAACGTTTATTGGGACTTTTGGAGTTTTCCGTTCTTTGCGTCGAGAGAAAATGGGAACGTTATCAATATTGGTTAGCATTGTGGAGCGAATTCGACAGAAGAAAAGAACATTCTAAAACCAAACAACTATTTATTCTGGACCAAGGACTCCTTGTACAAGATTCTGATGGAAGCTCAGCAAAAGTAAGAACAATTTATGATGTTATTTCGTATTTCTGTGCGAGCGCTGTCTCGCAATAACGCAAGCTGTTTGTTATGGTAAAGTTATTTTTAAAACACGGCGGTTGCATTAACTTCTTATGGCTGCAGGGCGGTGCCGGTACACTTATGACAACAGCCCGTCCAAGTGCACGGCGCGAAATTCAAAATATATTTTTTTGAAATAATTAACTTTCACACATTAACAAGTCCAATACAGCAAATGAAAGATACACATCTTGTGAATCCAGCCAACATGTCCGATTTTTTAAATGTTTTACAGCGAAAACACCATGTATATTTATGTTAGCTCACCACCAAATACAARAAAGCACAGACATTTTTCACAGCASAGGTAGCTTGCACAAAACCAACCTAACTAACCAAGAACCAACCAAACTAACCAAGAAACAACTTCATCAGATGACAGTCTTATAACAAGTTATACAAAAAATCTATGTTTTGTTCGAAAAATGTGCATATTTGAGGTATAAATCATAGTTTTACATTGCAGCTACAATCGGAAATAGCACCGAAGCAGCTAGAACAATTACAGAGACCAAATTGAAATACCTAAATACTCATCATAAAACATTTATGAAAAATACATGGTGTACATGTCACGATCGTCTTCTTGTGAGAGATTGGACCAAGGCGCAGCGTGTGCAAAATACATCTCTTTATTGTGGAAGAGAGAAAAACACGAAAACGAACACTATACACAAACTAACAAAAACAACAAACGACCGTGAAGCTAAATAACGTTCAAACGTTCAACATAGACAATTACCCACAAACACATGATGCCCATGGCTGCCTTAAATATGGCTCCCAATTAGAGACAATAAACCACAGCTGTCTCTAATTGAGAACCAATCYAGGCAGCCATCGACATACAAACACCTAGACAAGWCATTTCCCCATTAAACCTACAAACCCCTAGACAACCCAAAACACATACTTCCCCATGTCACACCCTGACCTAACTAAAATAATAATGAAAACAAAGATAACTAAGGCCAGGGTGTGACAGTACAGCAAATTAAAGACAAACATCTTGTGAATCCAGCCAATATTTCCGATTTTTTAAGTGTTTTACAGCGAAAACACAATATCATTATATTAGCTTACTACAATAGCCTACCACACTACCGCATTCATTCATCAAGGCACGTTAGCGATAGCAATAGGCACGTTAGCGATCGTAACAAACCAGCAAAAGATATATAATTTTTGACTACCCTTGATAAGCTTCATCAGATGACACATACACTTATGTTTTGTTCGAAAATGTGCATATTTAGAGCTGAAATCAGTGGTTATACATTGTGCTAACGTAGCATCTTTTTCCCAGAATGTGCGGATATTTCTATTAGACTCTCACCTATTCTGACCAAATAACTATTCATAAACATAACAAAAAAATACATGTTGTATAGGAAATGATAGATACACTAGTTCTTAATGCAATCGCCGTGTTAGAATTCTAAAAATAACTTCATTACGACATAAGGCTTACGTTATGGCGAGAGCGTGCCCAAAACCTGGGCGCAAAACTAATAGTACACAGTTCGACAGATATATGAAATAGCATCATAAAATGGGTCCTACTTTTGATGAGCTTCCATCAGAATGTTGTACAAGAGGTCCTTTGTCAGGTACAATCGTTGTTTGGTTTTAGAACGTCCTTTGTCCCTCTTGAATTAGCAAGCACACTAGCCAAGTGGCGCGAAGCTCTCCTTCCTGAACAAAGGCACACAACGCAACATGCCTAACCTCCCGAATAAATTTCAATAATCTAAGAAAACTATATTGAAAAAACATACTTTACGATGATATTGTGACATGTATCAAATAAAATCAAAGCCGGAGATAGTAGCCGTCTATAACGACAGCTTTTCAGAAGGCAATCCCCTGTTCCTTCTCGCGCCTTCCAGAAAACAGGAAATTGGTGTCACGTCATGCCAAGAGCTCTTATTCGACCTCAGATCAAGCTATACACTCCATTTCTTCCCTCACTGCCTGTTGACATCTAGTGGAAGGCGTATGAAGTGCATGTATACTAATACATATCAAGCAAATGAATAGGGATGCCCTGGAACAGAGCATCGATTTCAGATTTTCCACAAGTTTGCTGCAAAATGAGTTCTGTTTTACTCACAGATATAATTCAAACGGTTTTAGAAACTAGAGAGTGTTTTCTATCCAATAGTAATAATAATATGCATATTGTAAGGCAAGCCATTGAGTACGAGGCCGTTTGAAATGGGCACCTTTCATCCAAGCTACTCAATACTGCCCTGCAGCCCAAAGAAGTTAAGAACCAGTGTATCTTTCATTTGCCATACAACAAGTATTTTTATGTAAAGTTTATGATGTGAGTTCTTTGGTGATTAGGTGAGTGGTCCAAATATCTCTGGAGATTCTGGTGAATCGATGCTACGTATTCACAATGTATAATCAGGATTTGTAGCTCTAAATATGCACATTTTCGAACAAAACATAAGTGTATTGGATAACCTTGTAACGACAGCTTCCTCCTCTTCATCTGAAGAGAAGGTCTTGCAGGGATCGGACCAAGACGTGTCCTGAGGTGCGGACTCCGAACGCACCTGCTAAAACTCTAGGGGAGGGTCTGGGTAGGCATCTGTCCGCGGTGGCGCCGGCGCTGGACGAGGACACCACTCCACATTGTCTTTGTCCCCTCCTTAGCGTCCTTTGAGTGGCGACCCTCGCCGCCGACCTTGCCTAGGAACCTCACAAAGGGCCCCATCAGACCTGAGAGACAGCTCTGAACGAGAGGTAGCTCCGGACAGAGAAGTAAGCTCAGGACAGAGAGGTAGCTCCGGACTGAGTGGCAGCTCCGGACTGGAGGGCAGCTCATGACTGGAGGGGCAGCTCATGACTGATCCCCTCTACGCAGAGACACTATTCTGTATACTTCTGGCCCTTCTTTGACACTGTGTTAAAAACCCTCCAGGCGAGCTTCAATGCATACAACTCTCCTTCCGTGGCCTCCAACTGCTCTTAAATACAAGTAAAACCAAAATGCATGCTCTTCAACCGATGCTGCTGCCTCCTGCCCGCCTGTCCAACATCACTACTTTGGACGGCTCTGACTTAGAATATGTGGACAACTACAAATACTAGGTGTCTGGTTAGACTGTAAACTCTCCTTCCAGACTCCACATCAAACATCTCCAATCCAAAGTCAAATCTAAGAATGGCTTCCTATTCCGGCAACAAAGCATCCTTACTCATGCTGCAAACATACCTTGTAAAACTGACCATCCTACCAATCCTCAACTTCGGTGATGTCATTTACAAAATAGCCTCAAAACCCTACTCAATAAATTGGATGCAGTCTATCACAGTGCCATCCGTTTTGTCACCAAAGCCCCATATACTACCACCCACTGCGACCTGTACACCTCGTTGGCTGGCCCTCGCTTCATACTCGTCGCCAACCACTGGTTCAGGTCATCTACAAGACCCTGCTAGGTAAAGTCCCCCTTATCTCAGCTCGCTGGTCCACCATAGCAAGCACTACCTGTAGCACGCGCTCCAGCAGGTATATCTCTCTAGTCACCCGCCAAAACAATTCTTCCTTTGGACGCCTCTCCTTCCAGTTCTCTGCTGGCCAATGACTGGAACGAACTACAAAAAATCTCTGAAACTGGAAACACTATCTCCCCTCACTAGCTTTAAGCACCAGCTGTCAGGAGCAGCTCATAGATTACTGCACCTGTACATAACCCATCTACTCAATTTAGCCCAAACAACTACCTCTTTACCTACTGTATTTATTTATTAATTTATTTTGCTCCTTTGCACCCCATTTATTTCTGTCTCTACTTTGCACTTTCTTCCACTGCAAACCAACCATTCCAGTGTTTTTTTAAGTTTTTATTTTACTTGCTGTGTTGTACTCACTTCGCCTCCATGGCTTTTATATTTTTATTTATTTATACATATATTTGTTTGCCTTCACCTCCCTTATCTCACCTCACTTGCTCACATTGTATATAGACTTATTTTTTTTTCACTGTATTATTGACTATATGTTTGTTTTACTCCATGTGTAACTATGTGTTGTTGTATGTGTCGAACTGCTTTGCTTTATCTTGGCCAGGTCGCAATTGTAAATGAGAACGTGTTCTCAATTTGCCTACCTGGTTAAATAAAGGTTAAATAAATAAAAATAAATAAATAAATAAATGACTGGAGGGCAGCTCATGACTGGAGGGCAGCTCATGACTGGAGGGCAGCTCATGACTGGAGGGCAGCTCTGGCAGCTACTGACTGGCTGACGGCTCTGGCAGCTCCTGACTGGCTGGCGGCTCTGGCGGCTCCTGACTGGCTGGCGGCTCTGGCGGCTCCTGACTGGCTGGCGGCTCTGGCGGCTCCTGACTGGCTGGCGGCTCTGGCGGCTCCTGACTGACGGACGGCTCTAGCGGCTCCTGACTGACGGACGGCTCTAATGGCTCGGGACAAACGGGCGGCTCTGACGGCTCGGGACAGACGGCGGCTCAGATGGTGCTGGGCAGACGGATGGCTCAGATGGGGCTGGGCAGACGGATGGCTCAGATGGAGCTGGGCAGACGGATGGCTCAGATGGCGCTGGGCAGGCAGGCAGCTCAGACCTGCTGAGGCGCACAGTAGGCCTGGTGCGTGTTGCCAGAACTGGTGGTACCGGTTTGTAGACACGCACCTCAAGGCTAGTGCGGGGAGCAGGAACAGGGCACACTGGACACTCGAGGCGCACTATACACCTGGTGCGTGGTACCGGCACTGGTGGTACCGGGCTGAGGGCACGCACCTCAGGGCGAGTGCGGGGAGAAGGAACAGTGCGTACAGGGCTCTGGATACGCACAGTAAGCTTGGTGCGTGGTGCCGGAACTGGTGGTACCGGGCTGGAGACACGCACCACAGGGAGAGTGCGTGGAGGAGGAACAGAGTTCTGGAGACGCACAGGAAGCCTGGTGCGTGGTGTAGGCACTGGTGTTACTGGGCTGGGGCGAGGAGGTGGCGCCGGATATACCGGACCGTGAAGGCGTACAGGAGCTCTTAAGCACAGAGCCTGCCCAACCTTACCTGGTTCAATGCTCCCAGTAGCCAGGCTAGTGCGGCGAGGTGGAATAACCCGCACTGGGCTGTGCTGGCGAACCGGGGACACCATGCGTAAAGCTGGTGCCATGTACACCGGCCCGAGGAGACTGGAGACCAGATATGTTGAGCCGGCTTCATGGCACCTGGCTCGATGCCCACTCTAGCCCGGCCGATACGTGGAGCTGGGATGTACCGCACCGGGCTAAGCACACGTACARGAGACACCGTGCGCTTTTCCGCACAACACGGTGTCTGCCCGTACTCTCGCTCTCCACGGCAAGCCCGGGAAGTTGGCGCAGGTCTCCTACCTGACTTTGCCCCACTCCCCTTTATCCCCCCCCAATACATTTTTGGGGTTTCTTCTCGGGCTTCCTGGCCAGCCGTGTTTCCTCCTCATACCACCGCTCATCGGCTTTAGCTGCCCCCAGCTCTTCACGAGAGCGGCGATATTCTCCAACCTTAGCCCAGGGTCCTTTACCGTTCATAATTTCCTCCCATGTACAGGAGTCCTGTGTACTGGGCCGCTGCTGCTGCTGTCGCTGCTGCCCGTGACTAAGCTGCTTGGTCCGAGTTTGGTGGGTGGTTCTGTAACGGCAGCCTTCCTCCTCTTTGTCTGAAGAGGAGGTGTAGCAGGGATCGGACCAAGACGCAGCGTAGTTGGTGCTTAACATATTTAATAATACGAACTGTGAACTCTACAACAATACAAAAATAACAAAATGTGGCAAACCGATACAGTCCTAGCTGGTGCAGAGAAAACACAGAGACAGGAAACAACCACCCACAAACCCCAACACAAAACAAGCCACCTATATATGATTCCCAATCAGAGACAACACAAAACACCTGCCTCTGATTGAGAACCATATTAGGCCAAACATAGAAACAGACAAACTAGACACACAACATAGAATGCTAGAATGCCCACCCAGCTCACGTCCTGACCAACACTAAAACAAGTAAAACACACAAGAACACTGGTCAGAACGTGACAAACCCGATGTTATAAGACTGTCATCTGATGAAGTTGTTTCTTGGTTAGTGACTAATTATATCTCTATTTGGTCGGTTTTGTGATAGCTACCTATGCGGTAGAAACATGGTGAAAATATGCGGTTGAGTCTTTGGCTATTCTGGTTAGCTAATAGAAATACATATTGTGTTTTCGCTGTAAAACATTTTAAAAATCGGAAATGATGGCTGGATTCACAAGATGTTTATCTTTCATTTGCTTTATTGGACTTGTGATTTCATGAAAATTATATTATATGATATCCCTGTCCCGTTAGGCTAGGCTATGCTAGTCAGCTTTTTTGATGAGGAGGATCCCGGATCCGGGAGAGAGAAGTGGTAGAGGTTAAAGAATGCTCCAGCCGTCTTTCAATCCTTTGTAGACGAGATTCTCAGGGACCTGCACGGGCAGGGCGTGCTCGTATATATCGATGATATCCTGATCTATTCCGCCACACGCACCGCGCATGTGTCTCTGGTGCGCAAGGTGCTTGGTAGACTGCTGAAGCATGACCTATACGTCAAGGCTGAGAAGTGTGTGTTCTCTAAACGAGCCATCTCCTTCCTGGGTTATCGCATTTCCACCTCGGGGTGGTGATGGAGTGTGACCACGTTAAGGCCGTGCGTAATTGGCCGAAGGAGGTGCAGCGGTTTTTAGTGTTTGCCAATTACTACCGGAGATTTATCCGGGGTTTTGGCCCGGTAGCGGCCCCCATTACCTCACTGCTGAAGGGGGGGGTGGCCGGTGCGCTTATGGTGGTCGGCAGAGGCTGACAGAGCCTTCAATCGGTTGAAGGCGTTGTTCACTGATGCGCCCGTATGTCCCCGCAGCAATGTTCCAACATCTAGTGGAAAGCCTTCCCATAAGAGTCGAGGCTGTTATAGCAGCAAAGGGGAGACCAAATTCATAGTGTGGCGAAATCCTGCACTTAAGTGCGCTGCCACTTTAAGAGCGCATGAGCAGTAGGAAGGAGGAGATAAAAGAGCTCGTTAAGCTCTATTGGGAAGGAGCTATTGATTGGGGCGACAGTTTTGGTTGTGTGTTATGCTGCAGAGTTTGTTTGTTTATCTTCAGCGTATGTGGTTGTACAGTGTTTGGAACAATCCTCGGTGTGATCGCTCGACGACGTGGTTGTTCTCATGTGGGACCGCGACGGTTATGGATCAAAGGGATTAGTAGCAACATTGTTGCGAAGCGTTCAACTACAACCCAACACTCCATTCGGACAGTCAGACCGTACACCTGCAACCTCAAGACCACAGCTAAGACCTCTCTTGTTCCCTTTCTCTCTTTCTCTTCCCGCTATGGTCCAGTGCTTTACACTGCAACCGACTCTATTTTCAGAAATGCATTGAAGTTTCATTGGAGCTGGACTAGTGTGTATATGAACACCACACATTCATACCCTCTGCACTCCTTCCCTGGAAGAGAATACAAACTCTTGCAAATCCTCTGTGTGATGACTGGTTTCATTCGTTATTGTAAGAAGTTGCTGTTTATTTGCTCTGCCATTATTGTTATATGAGGTATGCTTGGTGGGGTTACCAAGAATTGTGGAAGGACTGTGATGTGATGTGGGATCTATAGGGTGTGTATTCTTTTTTCTATCCGCTGGCTATCTGGACAACAGGCTACACTCTAGGCAGTCTCTTCTGTTGATGTGTGTGGGTCTGGTAGTGGTACTCTCGCTGTTCTACTATTTTCCTTTCGGCAGGGTTAATACCTGCCTGGCGCCCGAACAAAATCTTCTTTACCTTTCTCTAATTAATACCGCTACAATATTAACCTGATGAGGACCAGAGGGCGCTGTTTTCACTTTGGGGGAAATCATGCCCAATTTAAACGGCCTCGTATTCAATTCTTGCTCGTACAATATGCATATTATTATTACTATTGGATAGAAAACACTCTCTAGTTTCTAAAACCGTTTGAATTATATCTGTGGGTAAAACAGAACTCGAGTTGGAGCAATTTTCCTGTGAGGAAGTGAGAGATCTGAAATTGGGCACTGTTCTGGGGTCAGTTAAATAATTTGCAATTATTCTATTGGTCGACAAGCACCGCATACGATTTCCCCTATATGTCAGCAAGCGTTGAGAATTTGAATGGTGTTGCTAGGCAGATCTGAGGCCCTATAAATGGGCTTGGCACGAGGTGCGCACCCTTTTCAACATTCGCCATGACGCGAAACAGACCTCAGGATGGCATTCTGAAAAGCTCACTTATCGGCGTTAGATATATCCGGCTCTGATTTTATTCGATATAGTTGTTAGAAACATCATAACGTAGTTATTTTAAACCGAGTTATATCAGTTTACATGAGTATATTGCGATTTTCGAAATTGTCTTTGTATTGCGTTATGAACGGTTGGACACCTTGTGACGGCCCTGAATATTTCTGAACCGTCTCAGTGCTTCTCCTTCTAATAGGGCGCTTCCTCTTTAATTCCCCATTAAATAGCCAGCATCAGCTGCGCAAAAGGGAAGTTGTGATCGAGACATGAATGAGGATGTGTACTACCTTCAGTTCATGAAGCTTCGCTATTACGTTTGTTTGTTGCCTTAGTGTGTTTTGTAGCCTTAAAACGAGTTTACCCAGGATTGGATCCACTCTGTGCGTCTGTGGACTACAACTCTCCGTTGGTTTTCGTGGCCTTTTCTCCGCTGGAGATCTGTTGGCGGATTATCTGACTGACCGACTGACTACAACTTTTTGTACACGGTATTTCATTTGTTTGGGGTGATGTATACTGTGATTTATGTAGTTGTGAGGACGTGTTATTCTTTGATTAGTCTTTGATACGCTTTATAGTTGTGTTGCAAAATAAGTGTAATTTTGAGTGTATGAATATACTGGGTTTACGCTATGGACAAACGTTGCGTGACTAAGGTCACTTGAGTCACTGAACTTATTTACTGGGCTGGACTCTTTTTATGCCCGAGGTACAGGACATTTCTAAATGAACATAAGTGCATTGATTTGTTATATTGTTGTGTKTGGGTGTGTGTGATCATTTATGTTGTTAATACAACCACGCAAAAGAATACACTTGTTTGAAGTTCTTTCCAATGTTTTAAGGGGTTTATGAAAAGTATATTTCCATCCTGACTTTTACATAAGTCCTTTGTATTGGTGTGACTTGACGGACCTGATGGGACTCATTCCCTCCCAAACTAAAAGGAGAAACCCATGCTTTCTCTGGTAGGCACAACCTACCTGGCACCCCTATAAATAACCTCAAGTCAAAACCGTTACAACCTGCGCAACATAGCTAATGTTAGCTGCTACTTCCAAAGATGAAGAGGACATTCTACAGCCGAGCAACGATTATTATGGAGAAAGGACAACTTGCCCAAGATTCTGATGGGAGCTCATCAAAAAGTAAGAAGTCTTTATGCTGTTAATTCGTATTTATGTTGAAAAATGTGAAACAATAATTCCGCCATTAATTTCGGCACGGTCTCGCTGTAACGCACGCTGCATGTCTAGTAACGTTTAAAAAAAAATCTAACACAACGGTTGCATTAAGAACTAATGTATCTTTAATTTGCTGTCCAACCTGTATTTTTTTGTCAAGTGTATTGATTAGTTATCGATTAGATTAGGTGCCTCTCCAAGATGGCGCGGGACAGATTGCTTGACGTTTGGCTACCTATTCACATTGTATAACCACGATTTGTGCCACTACATATGCACATTTTCGAACAAACCCTATATGCATTGTGTAATATGATGTTACAGGACTGTCATCTGATGAATTWTGTCCAGGTTAGTGAAAAAATTWATATMTTTTGCTGGTTTATTCGCTATCGCTAACTTTGCCTTGACTGAATGGGGTTGTGTGGTAGGCTATTGTAGTAAGCTAATATAATGCTATATTGTGTTTTCGCTGTAAAACACTTAAAAAATCGGAACTATTGCTGGATTCACAAGATCATGATTTGTCTTTCATTTGCTGTACACCATCGATTTTTCAGAAATGTTTTATGACGAGTATTTAGGTATTGCACGTTGGTGTCTGTAATTACTCTGGCTTCTTCCTGCTATTTCGACGGTAGCTGTTATTGTAGCTGCAATGTAAACTGATTTATAGCTCAAATATGCACATTTTTCGAACAAAACATAGATTTATTGTATAACATGTTATAAGACTGTCATCTGATGAAGTTGTTTTTTGGTTAGTTTGGTTGGTTCTTGGTTAGTTTGTTGGTTCTTGTTAGTTAGGTTGGTTTTGTGCAAGCACCTGTGCTGTGAAAAATGTCTGTGCTTTTTTGTATTTGGTGGTGAGCTAACATAATATACGTGGTGTTTCGCTGTAAAACATTTAAAAAATCGGACATGTTGGCTGGATTCACAAGATGTGTATCTTTCATTTCGTATTGGACTTGTTAATGTGTGAAAGTTAAATATTTCTAAAAATATCTTTTGAATTTCGCGCCTGCACTTGGACGGGCTGTGTCATATTGAGCCCGACACCGGCCTGCAGCCATAACAGGTTAATCATGAAGAAGGTTCCAACCGGAGAATTTCATTGTCTGAAGAAAGAGCATTGGAACGAGAGCACTCTCTCTCGTGAGACTGAAAGTTTCTGAGGGCCACTCAGTAAAATAGCTCCTATGAGCCCCTCCTTTATAGTAGAATCATATAACTAAAATCTAAAGACGGTGACATCTAGTGGAAGCCCTAGGAAGTGTTTGCTCATTCATAACTAGAAGGGGTATCATTTGACACTGTTTTGAAAATCGAGTTCTCATTTCATGTTTTGACCTCTTCTCAGGTTGTCTGCCAAATGAGTTCTGTTATACTTACAGAAATAATTCAAACAGTTTTAGAAACTTCAGAGTGTTTTCTATACAATAGAAATAATAATAATAATAATAATATGCATGTATTACCTTCTGGGACAGAGTAAGAGGAAATTCCGTTTGGGCACGCAATTTGTTCAAAGTCGAAATGCTGCCCCTATCCCGATGAAGTTTTTAAACAAATAAACACGATGTCTGAATCCATTTATGTAACATGAACAACAAGATTGTATTTGTTACTACGATTTAGTCCTATGTTCTATTTCCAACTATGTACACCACCGTTTGGGGTCACTTAGAAATGTCCTTGTTTTTAAAACAAAAGCACATTTTTTGTCCATTAAAATAACATCAAATTGATCAGAAATACAGTGTAGACATTATTAATATTGTAGCTAGAAACAGCTGATTGTTTATTGGAATATCTACATAGGCGTACAGAGGCCCATTATCAGCAACCATCACTCCTGTGTTCCAATGGTACGTTGTGTTAGCTAATCCATGTTTATCATTTTAAAAGGCTAATTGATCGTTAGAAAACCCTTCTGCAAATATGTTAGCACAGTTGAAAACTATAGTGCTAATTAAAGAAGCAATAAAACTGACCTTCTTTAGACTAGTTGAGTATCTGGAGCATCAGCATTTGTGGGTTCGAATACAGGCTCAAAATGGCCAGAAACAAAAATCTTTCTTCTGAAACTTGTCAGGCTGATAAACAGGTATAATCTTTGTAAATTATATCATAAATAGGACTTGTGGAGTTGTCACACATGCATGCAGCCTTACCATAAAAATGGAAGAGGATAGTGGAAGAGGGAAAAAGTAGGGAACTTGTCTGTCGGCCCTGCATTATAGACCATAATTGCTTAAAGAAATGTGTGATAAATAAAAAAGTATACCAGTTTCATTTAAGGACCCAAAAATTGACAGCTGTGCCATATAGATTGCAAAATAGTTGGGAAGAGATTTTCGACGTACCGTTTCCATGGCACATGGTTTATGAACTGATACGCAAAACAACGACAGATTCAAAACTTTAAATTTAAAAAACTTTAAATTTAAATTATCATACAAAGTTCTTGCAACCAATAAAATGTTATATATATGGGGGATACAACCTTCCCAGCTCTGATGATGTTGTTGCGAAGATACAAAATCATTAGATAATTTGTTTTGGTTCTGTCCATTTGTAGCTTGTTTTATTTGGTCACATGTCCAGGAATGGGGGAAGAATTGTAACATTTACCTGGAGCTAATTCTTCAGATAGCACTACTTAGTGATCTGAAAGTCAGTCAATCAATCAATAATACTTATAGCAAAAAAAGCATTTTTACTTTACAATCTGTAGAAATTATGAGAATAGAAAGGTTGTGAAACATCACAGTGCAATTGACAAATATATGGCAAATGGAAATCCAGTATGGATTGTGTTAAAAGATAGATGGGAGGTGTTGAATGGAGCAGAATGTTCGGGAAAATTAACAACAAGACAACTAATGTAAAACATGTATATAGGTTCAGAACTTTTTAAAATAAATAGATGGGAGAGGTTGAGATTAGAGGAAGGACGGGAGAAAATACAAACCAAATATAACTATTATAAAATAGACTGTGCCCGTAAAATGTATATAGTATGTATAAACTGGAAGTAGAAAACTAAGCGTTGTTGTTCACTAGTTTACACCAATTAGGGGAGGGAGGGTTAGAAAATATTTAAAAAATATATGTCTATATAAAGTATATGTATGTATGTATGTATGTATATGTATGTATGTACAGTACCAGTCAAAAGTTTGGACACAACTACTCATTCATGGGTTTATCTTTATTTTTAAAATGTTCTACATTGTAGAATAATAGTGAAGACATTAAAACAATGAAATCATGTAGTAACCAAAAAAGTGTTAAAACAATCAAAATATATTTAAGTTTTTAGATTCTTCAAAGTAGCCACCCTTTGCCTTGATGACAGCTTTGAACACACTTGGCATTCTCTCAACAAGCTTCACATTGAATCGCTGACAGTGTCACCAGCAAAACACCCCCACACCATCACACCTCCTCCTCCATGCTTCACGGTGTGAACCACAATTGCCGATATCATCCGTTCACCCACTCTGCGTCTCACAAAGACACGGCGGGATAATGGGAGAGCCTGGTGAAACAGATCAGGGTGTGACAGTAACCCCCCTTCTAGGTGCGTCACCTGGCGTCCTACCCGGGCACATACCTGGTTGACCGGGGTGCCGGCAGCGGAACTTAGCGATGAGGGCTGGACACAGCACCCCTCCTCTGCATCATAACCCTCCCAGTCAACCACATACTGGAAACCTCTGCCCTGAGGTCGAACACTCAGGAGGCGCCTCACAGTGTACGCCGGATGGCCGTCGATGAGACGGGGAGAGGAGTGGGCTTGGAAACAGGAGACAAAGGGCTGTGAGACAGAGGTTTAATCATAGACACATGAAAAGTGGGATGTACAGTGACTTGCGAAAGTATTCACCTCCTTGGCATTTTTCCAATTTTGTCACCTTACAATCTGGAATTAAAATAGATTTCTGGGGGGGTTGTATCATTTGATTTACACAACATGCCTACCACTTTGAAGATGCAACATATTTTTTATTGTGAAACAAACAAGAAATAAGACAAAAAAACATTCAACTTGAGCATGCATAACTATTCACCCCCCCCAAAGTCAATACTTTGTAGAGCCACCTTTTGCAACAATTACAGCTGCAAGTCTCTTGGATATGTCTCTGTGAGCTTGGCACATCTAGTCATTTTTGCCCATTCTTCAAGGCAAAACTGCTCCAGCTCCTTCAAATTGGATGGGTTCTGCTGGTGTACAGCATTCTTTAAGTCATACCACAGATTCTCAATTGGATTGAAGTCTGGGCTTTGACTAGGCCATTCCAAGACATTTAAATGTTTCCCATTAAACCACTCGAGTGTTTGCCTTAGCAGAATCCTTAGGGTCATTGTCCTGCTGGAAGGTGAACCTCCGTTCCAGTATCAAATTTCCCCTCAAGAATTTCCCTGATTTTAGCGCCATCCATCAATGCTTCAATTCTGACCAGTTTCCCATTCCCTGCCGATGAAAAACATCCCCACAGCGTGATGCTGCCACCACCATGCTTCACGGTGGGGATAGTGTTCTCGGGGTGATGAGAGGTGTTGGGTTTGTGCCAGACATAGCATTTTCCTTGATGGCCAAAAAGCTACATTTTTGTCTTATCTTATTATTTAGTCTTACCTTCCATATGTTTGGGGAGTCTCCCACATGCCTTTTGGTGAACACCAAACGTGTTTGCTTATTTTTTTCTTTAAGCAATGGCTTTTTTCTGGCCACTCTTCTGTAATGCCCAGCTCTGTGGAGTGTACGGCTTAAAGTGGTCCTATGGTCAGATACTCCAATCTCCGCTGTGGAGCTTTGCAGCTCCTTCAGGGTTATCTTTGGTCTCTTTGTTGCATCTCCGATTAATGCCCTCCTTGCCTGGTCCGTGAGTTGTGGTGGGCGGCCCTCTCTTGGCAGGTTTGTTGTGGTGCCATATTCTTTCAATTTTTTAACAATGAATTTAATGGTGTTCCGTGGGATGTTCAAAGTTTTGGATATCTTTTCATAAACCAACCCTGATCTGTACTTTGTCCACAGCTCCTTGGTCTTCATGCTGGCTGTTAGTGGTGTTGCAGACTCTGGGGCCTTTCAGAACAGGTGTATATATACTGAAATCAGGTGACAGATCACGTGACACTTAGAATGCACACAGGTGGACTTTGTTTAACTAATTATGTGACTTCTGAAGGTAATTGGTTGCACCAGATCTTAATTAGGGGATTCACAGCAAAGGGGGTGAATACATATGCACACACCACTTAAAAAAAAAAAATGTAAGGGATTTAAAGTGGTTTAAACTTCGAATCATCTTTTTTATGAAACTGTCACGTTCCTGACCTGTTTTCTGTTAGTTTTGTATGTGTTAGTTGGTCATGACGTGAGTTTGGGTGGGCAGTCTATGTTTTCTGTTTCTATGTTGGTTTAAAGGGTGACCTGATATGGCTCTCAATTAGAGGCAGGTGGTTTTCATTTCCTCTGATTGAGAGCCATATTAAGGTAGGTGTTTTCACACTGTTTGTCTGTGGGTGGTTGTCTCCTGTGTCAGTATGTTACGCCACACGGGACTGTTTTCGGTTTTGTTTGTTCGTTCGTTTTATGTAGTCAGTTTTCCTGTTATTGCGTTCTTCGTGTTTCATGTAAGTTCGTCGTCCAGGTCTGTCTACATCGTTTATTTGTTTTGTTAATTATTCAAGTATAGTTCGTTTTTTCGTCTTGTGTAAATAAATTATGTCATCACACAACGCTGCATTTTGGTCCATAATGATGAAACAGCCACGTCCATTTGCCATATTACAACATCAAAACATTACTAAAACAACAAACGCTTTCCCCCCCCTTCGGACATCATTGCATGTGTGAAAGAAGAGCAGAATATGTACAACAATTGTGTTACCATGCTGCACGACGCTCATGAACCTGGCAACTAGAACATTAACAACGGTGGTGGGGGGGCCGTGGCGCTGTTTCCTGCTACTGCGGATCTCAGCTTTAATAAAATACAAGACTGTTTGAAATTGTGTCATTTTGGTGCAGTTGTAACTTGCGTGACTTTCTGCAAAATGATTTTGTTTTTCATGTTATTCATGTGTTAAGACTGACCTCTACTGACATAATGTGGTTCTGCAGTTCTGTGGTTAGGTCCTGGTCTTTGCAATCTCCAGTTTAGCATACCTCCCCAACAGATACACAGATAATGCAATATCTGTTATACTCTACACTGCCCTTTTCCACCTGGACAAAAGGAACATCTACGTGAGAATGCTGTTCACTGACTACCGTTCAGCATTCAACACCATAGTAGACTCCAAGCTCATCACTAAGCTAAGGACCGTGGGACTGAACACTTCCCTCTGCAACTGGATGCTGGACTTCCTGATGGGCCGCCTCCAGGTGTTGAGGGTAGGCAACAACACATCCACCATGCTGACCCTCAACACAGGGGCCCCTCAAGGGTGTGTGCTTAGTCCCATCCTGTACTCCCTGTTCACCCATGACTGTGTGGCCGCGCATGACTCCGACACCATCATTAACCTCTCTTGGGTAGGGGGCAGTATTTTGACATCTAGATGAAAAGCATGCCCAAAGTAAACTGCTTGTTACTCAGGCCCAGAAGCTCGGATATGCATATTTGTAGATTTGGATAGAAAACACTCTAGAGTTTCTAAAACTGTTGAAATTATGTCTGTGAGTATAACATAACTGATATGGCAGGCAAAACCCAGAGGACAAACCACCCCCCCCAAAAAAAAAAAATCTGCCTTCCACAATTTTCAATGGCTACCACTTTTATTATAAGGCCAAGTCCTCCCAGATTGCAGTTCCTAGGGCTTCCACAAGATGTCAACAGTCTTTAGAAAGAGTTTCAGGCTGATTTTTGGAAAAACTATCCAGAAATTGTAGTTTTTGTAGGTGGCTCCCATTTTGGCTGTAGTGTTTCCAAGTGCGTGGGAGAGCGCGTTCTTAGGTATTTTTTATGGTCCAAACACCAACAAAGTTGTGAAGAGTGCACAAAAACACCTCTTCCCCTCAGGAGGCTGAAAAGATTTGGCATGGGCCCTCACATCCTCCAAAAGTTATACAGCAACACCATTGAGAGCATCTTGACTGACCGCATCACTGCTTGATGGGAACTGCTCGGCATCCGACCGTAAGGCGCTACAGAGGGTAGTGCGTACAGCCCAGTACATCACTGGTGCCAAGCTCCCTAACATGCAGGACCTCTATACCTGGCGGTGTCAGAGGAATGCCCTAAAAATTGTCAAAGACTCCAGCCACCCAAGTCATAGTCTGTTCTCTCTGCTACCACATGGCAAGCAATACCGGAGCGCCAAGACTGGGACCAAAATGCTCCTGAACAGCTTATACCCCCAAGCCAAAAGACTGCTGAACAGTTAATCAAATGGCTACCCAGACTATCTGCATTGCACCCCTTCTATTTTCACTGACTCTCTTGCACTGGCTGTATGCACACTCACTGAACTCTACTCACACATACCACACACACACACACACACAACATGCGCCCAAACACACAAAGCATACACATGCATATTGACGCTACACACACTCACACATAGACACACTTTCCCACTCTTCACATATGCTGATTCTACTCTGTTTATTATCTATCCTGATTGCCAAGTCACTTTGACCCCGACCTACATGTACTATTGTCACGTTCGTCGTAATGATCGGACCAAGGCGCAGCGTCAGTTGAGTTCCACATATTTTGAATAAACGGAAAACTCTCCAAAACGAAACAATAAAGTACAAACGAACCGTGAAGCTATACACAAATAGTGGAGACAGGCAACTAAACATAGTAATGATCCCACAACTGACAATGGGGAAAATAGCTACCTAAATATGATCCCCAATCAGAGACAATGATAAACAGCTGTCTCTGATTGGGAACCATATCAGGCCAACATAAACATACAAAACCCCTAGATGACATAGAAAAACCCTAGACATACAAAAATGAGAGTACCCAACCTAGTCACACCCTGACCTAACCAAAATATATAGAAAAACAGATATATCTAAGGTCAGGGCGTGACAACTATGCATATTTCTTCAATTACCTCAACTACCTTGTACCCCTACACATTGACTCGGTACCGGTACTCCTTTTAAATAGACTCATTATTGCTATATTATAGTGTTACTCTTTCCTTTTTTTAAATCAACACATTTTTATTTATACAGTTGAAGTCGGAAGTTTACATTGTCTTAGGTTGTAGTCATTAAAACACATTTTTCAACAGGTCAACCAATTATAGTTTTTGCAAGTCGGTTAGGACATCTACTTTGTGCATGACACAAGTAATTTTTCCAACAATTGTTTACAGACAGATTATTTCACTTATAATTCACTGTATCACAATTTCAGTGGGTCAGAAGTTTACATACACTAAGTTGATTGTTCCTTTAACCTCTTATGGCTGAGATCGTTAAAGGGATCGACTTGACAACAGCCAGTGAAAGTGCAGGGCGCCAAATTCAAACAACAGAAATCTCATAATTAAAATTCCTCAAGCATACAAGTATTTCACAACATTTTAAAGATACACTTCTTGTTAATCCCACCACAGTGTCCGATTTCAAATAGGCTTTTCGGCGAAAGCACCACAAACGATTATGTTAGGTCAGAGCCAAATCACAGAAAAACACAGCCATTTTTCCAGCCAAAGACAGGAGTCACAAAAAGCAGAAATAGAGATAAAATGAATCACTAACCTTTGATGATCTTCATCAGATGACACTCATAGGACTTCATGTTACACAATACATGTATGTTGTGTTCGGTAAAGTTCATATTTATATAAAAAAAACTCAGTATACATTGTTGCGTTATGTTCAGTAGTTCCAAAAACATCCGGTGATTTTGCAGAGAGCCACATCAATTTCCAGAAATACTCATAATAAACGTTGATCAAAGATACAAGTGTTATACATGGAATTTTAGATCCACTTCTCCTTAATGCAACCGCTGTGTCAGATTTAAAAAAAGCTTTACGGAAAAAGCAAATCATGCAATAATCTGAGTACGGAGCTCAGAGCCCAACCGGCCAAAAAGATTCCGCCATATTGTGCAGTCAACAGAAGTCAGAACAGAAATAACATGATAAATATTCACTTACCTTTGATGATCATCAGAATGCACTCCCAGGAATCCCAGTTCCACAATAAATGTTTGTTTTGTTCGATAATGTCCATCATTTATGTCCAAATAGATACTTTTGTTAGCACGTTTTGTAAACTCTCACGTGAACGAGCGTCACCACCTCAAGGCATTCTGCCAGACCTCTGACTCATTCCCCTCTCATTCGGCCCCACTCACAGTAGAAGCATCAAACAAGGTTCTATAGACTCTTGACATCTAGTGGAAGCCTTAGGAAGTGCAACAAATCCCATATCCCACTGTATCTTCAATAGGGAATGAGTTGAAAAACGACCAACCACAGATTTCCCACTTCCTGGTTGGATTTTTTCTCAGGTTTTTGCCTGCCATATGAGTTCTGTTATACTCACAGACATCATTCAAACAGTTTTAGAAACTTCAGAGTGTTTCCTATCCAAATATACTAATAATATGCATATATTAGCAACTGGGACTGAGTAGCAGGCCGTTTACTCTGGGAACCTCTGGGCAACTGATTCATCCAAGCTACTCAATACTGCCCCCAGCCATAAGAAGTTTAACAATACAACTTTGATTTAATTCCTGAGGAACATGAGAAAACGAGTGGGAATTAATGGGATTATCTGGGTTCTGCTGGATTCAGGTGCGATCGACACCACTTGCCCCAGGAAGAAGGGATCAGGTAAGGCAGACGAGGAGAGGAGGGAAAAACTGCCAGCTGTTGTACACATCTTCTACTGTGGTTGCAGCTGTTTTATCTGACTGATCAAGCACCGCTCAGCTTCACACGCAACTAGGGTATCCTTTACCACTGGGAATATGCAGGCAGTGCCAGGCACACACAAACACACAATTCATTTCAGGCCTTAGTGCATGTCTACACTAGGCAAGGAAATGTAATTTGATTTCTTATCAAGAAAGCAGGTTTATACTGTACATGTCACAGTGCATCTTAATTAAATGTTTTCATACCTCAAAGTGGTCTAATGTGGAGCAATTGCTTTGGATTAGGTCATTGATTTTAAGATTCATTATCAAAGAGAGGGACCTTCAATTCAAAATGTGTACTTTCAAAGTCTTTGCTCAAGAAACATCCTCAACATGGTAGGTATTTGTTATGCTCGATATGACCAATCTTGTTGCTGCAGCGGAGTAAGAATACTGTGTAGCCTCTTCTCCCCTGAACTCTCCCCAGCCCTTGTCATTCATTATGTATTGTTTTCAATTAGGAGTGTTTTGTTTGCTCACCATACATGTAAAATATTAACTGGATACATCAATTAGAATTGTTCATGTTGATGCTCGTTACTCATTTCCAAGACACAGAGGGGAACACCAATTTACATCTGGAATAGTGATGTTTTTTCTGCGCTCAAAGTTACTGAACAAGAGTTCTCTTCTGAGCCTTACAGAACTGTAGTTTCGTGGAGGCTGAATGTTTTTCTCTATACCAAACGGTTTCATAATCCATGTTGCAATGAACCATGTACCCTTTAGTTAACATGGGGAGTTGTAGGGAATATCTATTTCACTAATTGGGAATCTTGTAAATGTAGAAGCTGTGGTTAAATTTGTATTTGATAAAAAAAATCTGCAGTATTGTAGAACCTAATATCTATCCATAGGACACCATCTTGGCTTCAATCACTGAAACAGTATTTTACACCAAAAATGTTTATTAATTATCATACATTTGTACAAAATGGAATCTCATGCAACCAGTTTATGCATGCTTGATAAAAGAAAGACTAAATGTAACAGAACCCAGTTCAAGAGAATTAAAGCAAGCGCAAACCATTCGGGTGGCAGCAAAATATAGCAGAAACAAATATGACTAGCCTCCTAGTTATCTTTTAATTAGATATGGATATCTTAGCAAATATCATAAAGTTGCTGCCTATTGACTTTGTGCAGTAGGTGTGCACAGGATATGATCAGAGGGAAGATGGCATGTTGTTCCTCAAACATACTTTTTAAGGACATAGATTGACAGAACTACACATAACTACTAGACTAAAGGAGCAATCGTTCTATAATCAATGTTTTGTTACGTCACTGAAAGGCTAGTGCAGAGACCCTGTCAGTATAAGTGATGAACTAGAACTACCATAAAGTCATGGAAGCTCCTGTAAAGCTCGTTCTTCTTAAGAAGGAGACTCTTTCTGAACATGTTGAAATGTCTGACTACTGGAGTTAGAGGAGTTGAAGCACTGCAGTATAGCGTTGCATCATGACTAAACTGTAAAAAGTCACAAGTTTAAAAAAAAAAAGTTTTAAAAAAGCCTACATGTCCAATTTGATTAGACTTCAATCTTGGGAAAATGTTTGGCAGACATGGAAAGCTTCACTAACCTAACACATTTTAGTCTCATAGTTCATATATACACAATCCCAAGTGAGAATCGTCAAACATTTATTTTATTTAACCTTTATTTAACTAGGCAAGTCAGTTAAGAACAAATTCTTATTTACAATGACCGCCTACCCCCGGGCCAACCCTAACCCGGACAATGTTGGGCCAGTTGTGCCCCGCCCTATGGGACTCCCAATAACAAGCAGTTGTGATACAGCTCGGGATCGAACCAGGGTCTGTAGTGATGCCTCTAGCACTAAGATGCAGTGCCTTGGACAGCCTATAGGGAGGAGGTCAGAGACCTGGTCGTGTAGTGCCAGGACAACAACGTCTCCCTCAACGTGATCAAGACAAAGGAGATGATTGTGGAATACAGGAAAAGGAGGACAGAGCACGCCCCCATTCTCATCGACAGGGCTGTAGTGGAACAGGTTGAGAGCTTCAAGTTCCTTGGTGTCCACATCACCAACAAACTATCATGGTTCAAACACACCAAGAGTCATGAAGAAGGCACGACAAATCCTATTCCCCCTCAGGAGACTGAGATCCTCAGATCCTCAAAAGGTTCTACAGCTGCACCACCGAGAGCATCCTAAATGGTTGCATCAATGCCTGGTATGGCAACTGCTCGGTCTCCGACCGCAAGGCACTACAGAGTGTAGTGCATACGGCCCAGTACATCACTGGGGCCAAGCCTCCTGCCATCGAGGACCAGAGGAAAGCCCTAAAAATTGTCAAAGATTCCAGCCACCCTAGTCATAGACTGTTCTCTCTTCTACCGCACGGCAAGGGGTACCGGAGTGCCAAATCTAGGTCCAAAATACTTCTTAACAGCTTCTATCCCCAAGCCATAAGACTCCTGAACAGCTAATCAAATGGCTACCCAGACTATCTGCATTGCCCCCCACACCTTCTTTTACACTGCTGCTACTCTCTGTTTATTATCTATGCATAGTCACTTTAACTCTACCTACATGTACATACTACCTAAATTACATCGACTAACCGGTGCCCCCACACATTGACTCTGTACTGGTACCCCCTGTATACAGCCTCACTATTGTTATTTTACTGCTGCTCTTTAAATATGAGTATTTTTTTTTTTGGATGTTTTGCCTATCAATTTTTTGCTAAACACTTATTTTTCTTATAACTGCATTGTTGGGGCTTGTACGTAAGCATTTGATTTGGACCACTGCGCCACTTGGGAGCCCAAGGTAGTTGTCACGTTCCTGACCTGTTTTCTGTTGTTTTTGTATGTGTTTAGTCGGTCAGGGCGTGAGTTGGGGTGGGCATTCTATGTTATGTGTATCTATGTTGGTTAATGGGTTACCTGATATGGTTCTCAATTAGAGGCAGGTGTAATTCATTTCCTCTGATTGAGAACCATATTAAGGTAGGATGTTCTCACTGTTTGTTTGTGGGTGATTGTCTTCCGTGTCTGTGTTTGTCGTGCCACACGGGACTGTTTCGGTTTGTGTAGTCTATTCCTGTTCTGCGTGTTTATGTAAGTTTTTCCAGTTCAGGTCTGTCTATGTCGTTTTGTTATTTTGTTTATTATCAAGTGTAGTTCGTTTTCGTCTTGTTTAATAAATTCATCATGTCTTCATTACCCGTTGCGTCTTGGTCCAATCTCTCTCCTCAAGAGGATCGTTACAGTAGTAGTTCCCTGACCGGGAATCGAACACGAGTGTCACAGTTGTCGTAAGAACGGGACCAAGGCGCAGCGGATGTTGAGTTCCACATATTTACTTCAAAGTGAAACTTAAAACAAAACACAATAAATCAATAAACGAACAACGAAACGTGACTACGTGGTGCACATGCACAAACACAAAACAATATCCCACAAACATAGGTGGGAAAAAATAGCTACTTAAATTTGATCCCCAATTAGAGACAACAATTACCAGCTGGATCTAATTGGGAAGATGTAGAACACAACATAGACATTATAAACTAGAATACCCCCTAGTCACGCCCTGACCTACTACACCATAGAGAAACAAGGGCTCTCTATGGTCATGGCGTGACAACGGGCAACTGCGGTGATAGCACGAATCCTAACCACTAGACATGCGTGCACGTCAGAAATTGTTCTAATACCTGTAGGGCTCTATTTTAACAAACCTAATGCAATGGTAAATCTAAGGGTACGTTCAGGGTATGTCAGAAATATATTTTTGCTATTTTCACTATCACAATTATTGGCGCACTTGCTGGCGTTGGCACAAAATGGCTGGGTTTTGATGAATAAACTAGTTGTGGGTGTGTTGAGCTTTCACTGGCCAATCAGAAAGTGCTCCATGGCAAAATATGTGGTTGCTTCAAGTTGTGTATTTACGGTATTTTATGTTTTGCCAACTCCAATTCCAATGTTAGTCCGTTATAGTTTGTTAAATGGCTTACATAAACAAAATAACAGAATGTAGACCTATCTTTGCTAAATACGGTAAATTGAACCCATTAGCAGTCCACATTGTTCTAAGTAATTGCATTGTTTCAATAGCATTCGCACTGATATAGGGGCTAGGCCTACTGTAAATTGCATATTGGCTCAGCATGGACATTAACATGGGTAAATATTTGTACGCACATAAAAAGATTCAACAACTGAGTCATAAACTGAACAAGTTCCACAGACATGTGACTAACAGAAAGGAAACAATGTGTCCCTGCACAAATGGGGGGGGGTCAAAATCAAAAGTAACAGTCAGTATCTGGTGTGACCACAAGCTGCATTAAGTACTGCAGTGCATCTCCTCCTCATGGACTGCAACACATGTGCAGTTCTTGCTGTGAGATGTTACCCCACTCTTCCACTAAGGCACCTGCAAGTTCCTGGACATTTCTTGGGGGAATGGCCCTAGCCATCACCCTCCGATCCAACAGGTCCCAGATGTGCTCAATGGGATTGAGATCTGGGCTCTTCGCTGGCAATGGCAGAACACTGACATTCCTGTCTTGCAGTAAATCCCGCACAGAACGAGCAGTATGGCTGGTGGCATTGTCATGCTGGAGGGTCATGTCAAGATGAGCCTGCAGGAAGGGTACCACATAAGGGAGGATGTCTTCCTTTTAACGCACAGCGTTGAGATTGCCGCGACTCGTCAGTGAAGAGCACTTTTTGCCAGTCCTGTCTGGTCCAGCAATGGTGGGTTTGTGCCCATAGGCAACGTTGTTGCCGGTGACGTCTGGTGAGGACCTGCCTTACAACAGGCCTACAAGCCCTCAGTCCAGGCTCTCTCAGCCTATTGCGGACAGTCTGAGCACTGATGGAGGGATTGTGCGTTC
Source organism: Salvelinus sp. IW2-2015 (assembly GCF_002910315.2). Classification (NCBI taxonomy): domain Eukaryota; kingdom Metazoa; phylum Chordata; class Actinopteri; order Salmoniformes; family Salmonidae; genus Salvelinus; species Salvelinus sp. IW2-2015. Next base: position 4,086,636 of record NC_036871.1, read on the forward strand.
CTGGTGTAATTCGGGCAGTTATTGCTGCCAGCCTGTACCTGTCCCGCAGGTGTGATGTTCGGATGTACCGATCCTGTGCAGGTGTTGTTATACATGGTCTGCCACAGCGAGGACGATTAGCTGTCGGTCCAATCTCCCTGTAGCGCTGTCTTTGTAAGGACATTGCAATTTATTGCCCTGGCCACATCTGCAGTCCTCATGCCTCCTTGCAGCATGCCTAAGGCACGATCACGCAGATGAGCAGGGACCCTGGGCATCTTTGTTTTAGTTTTTTCCAGAGTCAGTAGAAAGGCCTCTTTAGTATCTTAAGTTGTCATTACTGTGACCTTAATTGCCTAACGACTGTTCGACATGTGCATGTTCATTCATTGTTTATGGTTCATTGAACAAGCATGGGAAAAGGTGTTTAACCCCAACTCCTTAAGACTAGTAGCAGTTTTCGCTTTTGGCTAAAAAGGCGTACCCATTTGAAACTGCCTATTTCTCAGCCCCCGAAACTAGAATATGCATATAATAGTCAGATTAGGATAGAAAACACTCTGAAGTTTGCAAAACTGTAAACATTTTGTCTGAGTTAAACAGAACTGGTATTGCAGGCTAAAACCTGAGGAAAATCCAACCAGGAAGTGGCCCTGTTTTTGAGACCTCTCTGTTCCCATGCATACCTATTGCGCATTGAAAGGGATATCAACCAGACTTCTTTTTCTATGTCTTCCCTAAGGTGTAAACAGCCTTTAGACATAGTTTCAGGCTTTTCTTTTGAAGGATGAGCGTGACCGACCACATTGTGTAAGTTGATAGGTGGGGGCTCTGAGTGATTTTTGCGCAAAAGTGAAAGGCAGCCATTGTTTCTCTCAGTCCTAGTGAAAAGCCAACTGTCCCGGTTGATATATTATCGAATAGATATTTGAAAAACACCCTGAAGATGGATTATAAACAACGTTTGACATGTTTCTGTGGACATTATGGATATAATTTGGAATTTTCTCCGGCGTTGTCGCGAACGCTCTTTCCGGTGGATTCCTGGGGATAACGCAGCAAACAAATGGAGGTATTTGGATTAAAAAAATATCTTTATGGAACAAAAGGAACATTTGCTGTCTAACTGGGAGTCTCGTGAGTGAAACCATCCGAAGATCATCAAAGGTAAACGATTAATTTGATTGCTTTTCTGATTTTCGTGACCAAGTTACCTGACGCTAGGTGTTCTTATTGTTTTGTCGAGCGATCGATAAATTTACACAAATGCAAGTATTGCTTGCGCTGTAAAGCATCATTTCAAAATCTGAGACGACAGATGGATTAACAAAAGGCTAAGCTGTGTTTTGCAATATTGCACTTGTGATTTCATGAAATTATATTCTATTATATACCGTTCGCGCTAGGCTAGGCTATGCTAGTCAGCGTTTCTGATGACAAATATCCCGGATCCGGGATGGGTAGTCCAGACCCTACCTTAAGAGAGTCATAGTTGCTCTCGCCGTAACCTGCGCGACCTCGATATCTACATAGCTAGTATGAGGAGCACGGGCCACTACAGGAGTGACGCCGGGTGGATTTCTTCACTTTGACATCCTTTTGCGCCAAACCCGGCGAGCATTGACAATTCTGCGTTATCTAGGCTGCGCATCAGCCGCCTTCCTACCGACCGGAGGCCTTACTTCACGCTATAACCACGATGCAACACACTCGTGGCGGTCCTAATTCCCTTTTTACTCCTCATATCTAGCTTTAACCCAGCCTTGGTTGAACGGGACGAATTTCAGCAGAATCAACGGACTTCCCTACTAACAGGCCCTTTGGTACGCTACATGTCGGTCATGGAAGACGGGGTAAATTATACTTCGGTGGTACCCTTGACCCAGCCTGTACTCCTTGGAGCTAACCGCGTTTGAGACGATGTACGGCGGCCAGGAGCAAAAACTCCCTATTAGTCGGGCCCAATGGAGAAAACCTGGGAGGACCAGTCTCATTGGAGTTGCCATTCCTCTGAGGCTGTACTGGGTCAAGATAAGACCCAGTACAGCCAGTAAGCACCTTTTTTCGGCTGTCAGGAAGTGCATCCTGTGTCCCTTAGCTCACGTTACGACCTGTTTCCCTCTCGTTTCCGCTCGAGGTCGTCCATAGTGTTTATATTTTCTTGCCCGCTATAATCCTTGTTCTATTGCTGGCACGGCCCCCTTGCTTGGGCCTTAAACTTATATGTACTCATCACCATTATTAGGTGTTGGGGTCCTGTCTACAGGCCCCTTGGTTTAGATATCTTGCCCACTATAATCATCATTCTACTGATGGCCCTGCCCAGTTGTTTCCACTTCGTCGCCCTCTTCTTCCCTTCTGGTATTGGCCGGCCGCCCGACCATGCACTCCAGGCCAAAGGCCTTAAGGATGTCTAGTGAGTACAGCAGGGTTCGTCTACTAATCAGAGTCGCGAATCTCGCACTTTGCGACTTGGATAGGCCCAGTGTCCTCAGCAGTTCGAAGTTTGAGGTGGGCCACTTCCCGCGGCCTCCCATCGGGAAGCCGTAGACCAGCTGAGACTGAATTGTTTCGCAATGATCGGGGCAATGGGGAGGTACTTTTCCACCTTTTCAGCTCTGTCCCTCTCGAGAGTGTCCTCGTTCCTCTCGTATCTCACTGTTACGTCCGCTACAACACCCATTTTACCTCTCACGAATACTAGGTTGGGGATTCTGAGTCCCCCCTCTGCCGTTGTCACTCTCAGTTCTTTGGTTACTGACCATCCCAGTTTCTCGGCTTCCTCTGTGAGGAGCTCGCAGATGAGGTCATGCCTCCTCAGTTTGGCTGCTTTCACTCCTGGGCACTGCCCTAGGATGTGGGACACCGTTTCCAACTTGTGGTCGCATCTTCTGCATGATGCTTTTTCTTTGTTGTGCCCTCGGGCCAACGCTTCCTTTGTGGGGTAGACGTTCGCCCTAAGCTGGAGGGCCGGCATATAGTGCCGCTCCCTGAACCCTACGGTTGATGGGTCTGCAAGCCAGCTGTTGCTGATTTCATCTTGATGGAATGTACCTATTCCATCCCCTTGCACTGGCAGGGATGCCCAGCCCTCGAATTCCCTGCGCCTCCAGTCGCTGGGGTTTTTGCATGCTTGTTTCACAGGTATTTGTGTACCCTCCGGCTCTATTGTACTTGGGCTATCTTCCATGGCTGGCATAGCTTTCCTCTTTTCTCCAAGTTTTGGGGTGTGCTCTCTTTCACCCCCTGCTCGCACCCATCGTTTCTCGTATTCCTCTTGGGGCGTTGTATACGCTGTCACCGCCCTGGTCAGTGGGTCTGATGACACTGACATGCTGAATATCCTCCGCGCCTGCATCGCTGGTATCACACTCGGCAATTTTACTATGCCCAGCACGCTGTCCTTATTCCGGGCGTAGAGCAGGCCATCGCACGTGGACGGTGGCAGGCGCAGCCATTTTTTCACTGCTGTCTTCACCAGCATGTCTAGGGAGGCAAGCTCGACCACCCCGATGTCCCCGTGGTTCACCGTGTAAATCACCCGGGAGGTGGCAAATTAGTTCAGGATGGTCACCTTCTGGCTGGGTTTCAGGGCCGAGTGGTCGATCTTATTGATCCACTCGACCTTTTGGCCCCTCAGATCCGGCTTCGCAACCCCCATCCACGGGTTAATTTTCATGCCTAAGTATTTTTCCGATTTGTCCGGGTCGATTAGGTGTAATTTATCTCCCCCGATTCTCCATTGCTGGTAGTTGTTGATGGTGAACGCCGTACCGCCGCGTCTCACCATGAATCCGTGGCATTTCTTTGGTTGCACTCGCAGACCCGCCAGCATGCAGAATGTTTCTACTATATTGATGTTGTGCTGCATGCCCGCCCATGAGTCGCTCATGAGTACCAAGTCGTCTGCGAACGCTAAGGTGGTTACCTTGGTCCCGTCGAACATGTACCCCTCGCCGGTGCCCTCCAGTTGGTTAATTTGTGGGTCCACCGCAAGGTTGAAGAGGAGCGGGGACATTGGGTCTCCCTGCTTCACTCCCGTTTTCATATCTATGGGGGGTCTCCCCTCCCTTCGCCGCTATTGTCGTGTGCACCCCCTCGTAAGAGTCCTCTAGCAGACCAATCACGTGGCTATCCACCCCCCTCTCTCTCAGGACATGGATGAGGTGCTCTTGCGATATTGTATCAAATGCCTTTGCAAAGTCTATAAATACTACTGCTAGATCCTTTCGCTCTTTCTTGCTCTGGTGCATGACCCCGTTTAGCACCACCAGGTTCTCCGCGCATCCCGGGGCAGCGATGAAGCCACTCTGTCTGGAATTGATCGGGCAGGCTTCCTCCAGTCTGCTCGTTAGTATTTTTGAGAACAGTCTCAGGATCATTGATCCAATTGTGATTGGTCGCCATCCAACGATCACCATGAGCTCCTCTTTCTCCATTGATTTCGGGATCATTGTTGTACGGCCTTGTTTGAAGACCCTTGGTATTTTGCCCGCTAGTTGCCAAACTGCGAACATACCCGCCAGCTTCTCCCCTTTCGGGTCCCACTCGAGCAGCCCTTTCCTGTTGATACCATCTGGGGCCTGAGGCAGAGTCTTTCCAACACTTCGCTGGCTGTGATCGGGGTGCCAAAGTGCGCGTTGTCTGCCTTGTCTGACGATTGAAATTGTCCCAACCCATCGAATCCTCCCCCCCCCCCCCGTTGGGCTGTATACGCCTCTGACAGGGCTTCAATCAGGATATCGCATTCCGGACTTGCTGTACCGTCCAGGATCAGCTTCCCAAGCTTCCCTTCATCTCCTTTATATAGCTATTGCTGCTGCTTGAACTTATCTCTGCTGTCCCTCCTCCTTTTTACCCATCCCGACTGTGGTTCGGGCGGTACTTTGGCTGCTTTTCTGTTTACTGGCTTCCCTACTACCTTCCCCAGCAGCCGTACCAACTCGGCGGCCGCTGCTTCCATGCCTTCTGTTAACCCCTCAATTCCGCCCTGTGGAGTTGCCCCTACTCCCTCGTTGTTCTCTGGCCCCACCTCGCCTCCTCCCTGCATGTGTTTTCTCAGTGTCTCCTCTACACCTGTTATCGCAAGGGGACGCTCGGCCGGCTTCATTAGTCCTGCTACTATGGTGCCCCAGCTAGGGCCCCTTTCCCCCGTGGGCGCACTGTCGAGTGACAGTTTGCGTCTTTTCCGCTCGACCTGTTCCACGGAGGTGTTCGTTCCTAGCCCTTCAGCGATGTGTCTTTCAGGGCTTCTCCTGTTCTTATAAATGTCGTTGAGCTTTTCCATTGCTCTCGTCTCGTCCGGGGACCAGTTCTTCAGTCCTTTCTCCCTGTTTTCCAGTTTCGTCTCTTGCTGTATCCTTTCTCTATTGCACCTAGCTATATGCCTGTGTCTCATATGCTGGGACAGTCCGCTTGCAGTCCCAAATTTCCCGGGGCAGGCCTCACAGCCGAAGGCCTTTAGCTTGCCCTCTGTTGTGACTTGCACCCCCTTACACTTCGGTAGATGACAGGCGATGGAGTGCCTTTTCGCGTTCTCCTTCCCGCACTTAGAGCACTTGAAGGCCAGCTGGATCTTGCTATGCTTTGATGTTAGATGGTCAACCAGTCTGCTAATAGACGTTACCATTGCTCCACAGATATCGCATTGTTCCCCCGTGAACGGGATTGCAATGCATATCTTGCTCACGACTGCCGCCCTGTCCGCCTCGCGTACCTCCGCTGTACCGCTCGGCGGCTCGCTTGGCCGTTTTCTCTTGAGGGGTTTGACCCTCATTCTTTCGCACGTCTCTTCCTCTGCTCTGCCCTGCGCCACCTGGGCGACGACTGCTGCCGTGGGCGGCCCTTTCTCCCTTCCCCCCTTGGGGAACATGATTAGATTGCTGGTCTCGTAGTGGTTACTACCCGGGCTCCCGAGACGGAAAGCGGTGGTAGACCCTGTTCGCTCGACCTGACGGTGTCTGGATACGCCCACCGTAGGTGCCAGTTTTGGTAGCCCAGTCTGGTCACTCTGGGTGGAGAAACGCATCGAGGCCATTTCCCTTGTGATCAAGTAGCTAGGACTCGTTCGAATGGCTTAGATGTCGTTATACCTCCGTTATACTTTATTTTTCCCCCCTTCCCATTTGCGTGTTGTTCAGTATTGTGGCTCCCTTTCGGCATTCATTCTTGTTTTGCTCTGTTCGCCACCTGGGCGGTTCTTGCTTGTGTGTCCTCGCCCCGAGCCAGGGCGAGAGGTCATATTTCACGACATGGTTTAAGTTTAAAAGAGAGCTACCGGGTGCTCACGAAGAGACATTATTCCCCCGCCATGGGCTTTGGGGCCGAGCGGTTTATTGGGTTCCCGGAGCGGGTGAGAGGTGGAAAGAGAGCGCCCGGGTGCTCCGCAAGAAGACATTGAACCCCCGCCTGCGCCGGGGCGCCGAGCGGTTTATTGGGTACCCGGAGCCGCGCATGAAGCGCTTGATTTTATGGGAGACCGAGTTAGGAAGACCCGGTTCACCGGAAACCGGAGTTGAGCCGGTCGGGCGCATCCCAGGCAAAGTGGCGACGTGGGGGACTGAGCTCAGGGCCTTATATTTATCATTTGTACTCACCACCCTTAGTAGGTTTTGGGGTCCTGTCTACAGGGCCCCTTGCTTATTGATTTCTTGCCCGCTATAATCACCATTCTGCTGATGGCACGGCCCCATTGCCTGGACCTTGGAATTGTTTTTGCACTCTACCCTTAGTGGTTGTCGGGGTCCTGTCTACAAGCCCCTTTGTTTATTGATTTCTTGCCCGCTATAATCACCATTCTGCTGATGGCACGGCCCCATTGCTTGGACCTCGAAATTGTTTTTGCAATCCACCCTTGGTCGGTGTCGGGGTCCTGTCTATAAGCCCCTTTGCTTATTGAATTCTTGCCCGCTATAATCACCATTCTACTGATGGCACATTCCCTTATATACGCTGCCCCTGTCTCGGCCCTGCGCCCCACACCGAGGGAGGGAAGGACGAGGCTAAACCACCTCCGGAGAGTTGCAGTCCTTCGCCGTTTACCCACACTTCATCTGCCTACTTCGCTCGATCTCTACTCTTTTGTGGTCCTCCGGTCAACAACAGCTGCCATTTCGGTTGTTTATTTCCCTTTCTTGGTTGCCCACGCCCCACTATCTGTCTGGGCTTATAGATCGAGACCTGCTGCGGGTATGGGTACGGCCCGGCGCGAGATTTACACCCTCTCCCCCGGATTTTCAAGGGCCAGCGAGAGCTCACCGGACACCGCCGGAACAGCGACGCTTTAAAGTAAGGTGTTACTCTATTTTGTATGTTGCTCTTACGGTATTGAACTGCACTGTTAGTTAAGGGCTTGTAAGTAAGCATTTCACGGTAAGGTCTACACAAATAAAGTTTGATTGGATTTGAGAAGCTTCAGCCAAACACTCAGCCCTAATCAGACGGGTTGGTGGTCTAGGTGATTAAAACTTCTTCTTAATAGGGGGCGCTGTTTTCACTTTGGGAAAAAATCGTGCCCAAATTAAACGGCCTCGTACTCTGTTCTAGATCATACAATATGCATATTATTATTACTATTGGATAGAAAACACTCTGAAGTTTCTAAAACTGTTTGAATTATATCTGTGAGTAAAACAGAACTCATTTGGCAGCAAACTTCCCAACAGGAAGTGAAAATTCTGAAAATGGGGCTGTGTGTCAGGGCCTGCCTATTCAACTGGCTTATATTTATGGATCTGTATGCACTTCATACGCCTTCCACTAGATGTCAACAGGCAGTAGAATGTTGAATGGGGTGTCTAGCTTGATCTGAGACCAAATGAGAGCTTTTGGAGTGACAGGTCCGCTCTATTGGCAGTATGCAACTGTGCACCAGGAAACCCCACATTGTCTTCTGAAATGCGTTCAGTTTACACGACAAAATGCTCCGGCTCTGATTTTATTGGATACATATGAGAAAAACATCATAAAGTAGGATTTTTCAACCGAGTTTGACCAGTTTATTCAACGTTTATTGGGACTTTTGGAATTTTTCGTTCAGTGCGCAAAGATTTCTTGGACATGTGCCCTCCACATGGCTAGCCAAAGAGGCTAATTCGACAGAAGAAATTGACATTCTAAAACAAAACAACGATTTATTCTGGAACTAGGACTCCTTGCACAACATTCTGATGGAAGATCAACAAAGGTAAGAGAATATTTATGATGTTATTTGTAGGGCGCTGTCTCACAATATTGCATGCTGTATGTTGTACTAAAGTTATTTAAAAAAATCTAACACAGCGGTTGCATTAAGAACCAGTGTATCTTTCATTTGCTGTACAACATGTATTTTTTAGTAAAGTTTGATGAGTTCTTTGGTTATATTAGGTGACTGTCCAAAATATCTCCGGACAATTTGGTGCATTGTGGCTACGTATTCACAATGTAAAACCACGATTTGTAGCTCTAAATATGCACATTTTCGAACAAAACATAAATGTATTGTATAACATGATGTTATAAGACTGTCATCTGATGAAGTTGTTCAAAGTTTAGTGATTAATTTTATCTCTATTTCTGGGTTTTGTGAAAGCTATTTTGGCGGTGAATAAATGGCGTTGTGTGTTTGGCTATTGTGGTGAGCTAATATAAATATATATTGTGTTTTCGCTGTAAAAAAAAAACATTTAAAAAATCGGAAATGATGGCTGGATTCACAATATGATGGCTGGATTCACAGTTTATCTTTCATTTGCTGTATTGTACTTGTGATTTCATGAAATTATATTATATGATATCCCTGTCGCGTTAGGCTAGGCTATGCTAGTCAGCTTTTTTGATGTGGAGGATCCCGGATCCGGGAGGGTGACTCGTTAGAGGTTAAAGCTCTAATGGAAAGAATTATCCATGCTGCGTACGCAAAGCACATACGGGGGTGACTGTGTGAGAGCCATTGACTAGCATCGTTGTTTTCTTCCACTTGATCATGCGCAGTTCATTTGCTAGAACAGTTTCAAAATGTAAAATGCCTTGATTGCTCTCACAATGAAAACAGGCCTGCTTACTTCTCGCCAGTCTTCCAGCAGTCTTCCTGCAGTGCACGATTCATTCCGTCGTCGGGCCTGAGCTGTAAGTGTCCCTTTTATGTGGCAGGACAAATCTTTTTTTTTTGTTAACGAATGGCAATTTGTTAGGGATGCGATTTGCCATCAAGCCAGGTGTTGAGTCCAAGGGAATCTCTCACAGCAGCCAGACTTGCAGACAGTTTTTAACAAGGGGAAATTAAATATGAATACCGTACACTGGGGCTAAAGCAAACTGCTCAATCAACTCTGAGACTTCCAATCAGCCTCAGGGAGAGAATAGAAGCAGCAAGAGACACTGGAGGAACTAGAGACTATTTAGAGTCCAGTAATATAATCTCTCTGTAGTTTCCTTATGAGAACCCATAGAGTTACATTGAGTCCAGCGTGGCATGAGCAAAAAATATATGTTTTAGGTCATGGTTGTGGGGAGGTAATTTCTGGACAATATATCTGTCCATTTATGGGATCCCTTTTGGCTTAAGACCACCGCCAGAGGGAAAAGTTCTGTATAGCCTATTTAACATTGTGTGTAAAGTAATCACTAAGATCATTTAAAAAATCCCACTGGAACAATGTCATGACAGTGTGAAGTAATTTTTTATGAGCATATGACACTTTAGTGCAGTGTCCATGTAAAGTATGTTAGTCAAGAATGTAGTCTCTGCTCCCCAAACTCTCCACAAACAGTCTGTTGGACGTGCCAGCTCCACAGCTCTCAGGATTCATATCTCAACAACAGTGTTATGAAAAAAGTACTTGTTTTGAATCCACAAATCACATTACAGTCGAGAAGGATTCAAACATGTCAAAGGACACGGATATGTGGACATAGAATGGATATAGAAAACACCTTCTCAATACAGTTAGGCTGCCCATAACCACTGACACGGAGCAGTATCTTACTAACTGCTTTTCCTTATTTGTCCTATGCAGGCCTGCAATCTGAAGGCCACGTACTGTTAGCCAATGTACATGGCCTAGACTCCCAAATATCTAGGCCATATCTAGGCCAATATCAAGGCTGTTCAGGCATGACACAAGGGGATGGTATTTCAGCAATTTGGCAGCAAAGGTCTGCTCCATGTAGGAGTCAAAAGAGCAGCTCACTTACAAAATGAGCACCTCCCTCTAACATCCCCACAAAACAACAATATGGTATATTTAGTATACAAGAAAAACACATCAACGTTAAACCAGTCTCCTCTGACCAGAGAATGTTTCAACCACCATCTATTGCAGTGTTTCCCAACCAGGGGTATTAGGACAGGGGGTACTTGAGAAGACTCATGAGACCATAGGCTTACTGGTAAAATGCACCTGATTGGTTACTTCAAGGGAACTCTAGGCAAAGAAAAATGTACTTGGTGGTACAGTAACCGAAAAAGGTTGGGAACCACTGCTTTATAGATGTCAGCTTTATAGTTACAACTTCCTAGAATTCAGAATTCAAATATCAACAACACACACACTCCAACCCCCTCATACTAGATATGAGTCAATTAATTCTGTTCCTACTAAACACATTGCCTGTGACATGTACAGCTCTGGACGTTTCTTTTCAAATGCCATCTGTCTCCACTCAGCTGCAGAAGCGCTGCACATCAGTGGCGTGACAAAGAACATTTGTCAGAAAAATAAGGGCAGGCCTTATATTTGTGAGTCCTCAGGCAAGGTGATCTACAGGCTCTCCTTCCCCGGCTTTTGGCCTTGTCTGGCTGAATGGTAATCTCCCTAAATGTTTCACAGAAAAATCTATCTTTGGGGCTACTGAGAAGGATGGGGATGACGTTAGTAGGTTTCTGCACTGGCTTGCTGGTGTGCAATGACAAGTTGGCTTAGCTCCTGCCCGGAACACCTTGTTTTATTTGTCTGTATGAAGCTACAAATTGGCAGTTCATCTCTGCGCCACATGTTATATTGCAACGTAACTCCCACACAAAATAGAATAAATTAAAAACCAAACACACAAACTACTTTGAACAACAAAGAAAGAGAAGGTCAAATAGTTTACAACGCCGAATGTTTTGCGGTATGTGGCAGTAATGAGCAATTCTGTTTATTTCTCACGTTGTCATCCGCTCTTCTAACGACGCCAAACATTCGGAAAAGCAAGCCCCATTATTCTGTTGACAGGCGGTTGAAAATGATGAGTGGTGGAAGCTAAAAAAAATAAAAAATACCAAATCCTTCACGAAGTGCACAGCTCCCTCTCTCTAATTGACTGAGCGCAAACTTTGTTATGTGTTTCCAGGACCTTTTGTTTATTACCCATGCTTCGGAGCCTCATTAGGCCTAATCGGCGCCAACCTCTGCTCAGAAACTCTGCCCTTCCCCAGTCACGAGGTCCTCGCCAAATTAGTCTCATGTTGTGCCCAGGTCGGCTAAAATCATCCTCTGCCATCCAAAAAAAAACTACATTTGGGCAGGGGTAAAAAGGAAAGAAAGGAAAATATTAAGATAACTCAATATTGCAATTAAGATAGAAGAAAGGACAGGGGGAAAAAGGGGAGCGGTGTGTGGCGGTAGTGTCCTCTTGTGGGGGTGTGTGTGGATGAGTATGTGCGTGTGCAGTGGTGGTGTCCTTTTTGGGAAGAGTGTCTGTGTGTGTTTGTTGCGGTAGTGTCCGCTTGGGGGAGTGTTTTGTGAATGTACATGTGTGTCTATGCCTGTGTGCATGCGTGACGGTGCGGATGTCTCTCCTGGCCGAGTCAGTTGAGCTTATCTCCAATTACCTGTGAAAGTCCACCTGATTAGAATGGAGCCCACGAATCCCCAACCCAGGCGAGTAAACTGTGCTGTTCTGAACAACCAGTTGCAAAACGGGAAGGGGTTGGATTGTGGGTTCAAAATGCACCGCTGCGGACTTTCTCACTGTAACGCTTGTCGTGGATGGAAGAAGAGGAGGACCAATGCGCAGCGTGGTAAGTGTCCATAATGTTTTAATAAGAAACTGAACACTGAACAAAAACAATAAAACGACAAAACGAACAGTCCTGTACGGTGAAACAGCAAACAGAACATAATCACCCACAAAACACAATGAAAAACAGGCTACCTAAATATGGCTCCCAATCAGAGACAACGACTGACACCTGCCTCTGATTGAGAACCATACTAGGCCAAACACATAGAAAATTACATAGAAAAACAACATAGAATGCCCACCCCAACTCACGCCCTGACCAAACTAAAATAAAGACGTAACAAAGGAACTAAGGTCAGGACGTGACACTCACAGTAGTTCTACAAACACATTGCTAAGCGTGGTTACTTTCTGACAAGTTAGTTAGACCAACAGGTTAAAGTAATACCGACATTTTGGGTATTTCACAGTTGTTCGAAAGTTTTGGATGTATTTTCCCCAAATTCACCAGAAACAACCATTTCACAGCAATTTTTTTTTTAAATGCATAAAAAGGCATGCCCTCAAACCCCCCTAGAAGAGTGTTGACCCATTGACCCACCGAATATGCAACACAAAGTTACGCCCCTCATTATTCCAAGTCCCTCATTATTCCAAGTCCTTGCCTCCGATGTTGCTCATGGTGCAGTTCTCTCCCCCAAAATACGGCTGACTTTTAATTACCACACTTTGGGCCCACCAGTTGATACGTTCGAAGGACAGGTTGGCTCCAGGACAAGTGCCCCAAAAACACCAGAGAGAAGGAGGCTGGTGCATACCAATAATCTCTACTTCTTCCTGAAGTGTGCACTCGTTCACAATTTACCACAAATTTAAATGCATTATATTGGTGTAGTTATGGGCTAGTAGGAGTTTCCATATACCAGTAATTTCCTTTCGAATCCATGACGGTGTCACGGCCGTCAACAGAAGTAGACCAAGGTGCAGCGTTGTGAGCGTACATATTACTTTATTTATTTGACGCCGACAAAAAACAATCCAAAAACAACCGTGAAGCTAAATGGCTATGTGCCACAAACAAAGATAACTTCCCACAAAGACAGGTGGGAAAAAGGGCTACCTAAGTATGGTTAAAGAAGTATCAATCAAAGACAATGATAGACAGCTGTCCCCGATTGAGAACCCTACCCGGCCTAAACATAGAAATACAAATAATAGAATACCCACCCCAAATCACACCCTGACCAAACCAAATAGAGACATAAAAAGGCTCGCTAAGGTCAGGGCGTGACAGACGGGAAGTGAACAAGTGCACACTACAGGAGAAAGGAGAGATTATTGGGACGCATCCAGAGAAGAAAAGGAGATAAGGAATAAGGGGTTTAGGTGGGAATGCTGTAATGTCATTATGACATTCACGTTGTGTCTGAGTCTGTGATGGGGGGGATCCTGCTTATAGCACATACTCAGTGCCTCATCACTCCTACGTTGGAGTCCCAGCCAGTTGCAGGATTTGACTTATTTAGGAAAACAGCCCTAATGTTGGAAACAAATATTATTATGTTTTCACCCAGAGTAACATTTATTTTCCTAGCTATAGCACACAATATTTTACATAAAGCAAGTTTTTAAGGATCAAATAGTTCGGTCTGCTTCGTTTTTTCATTTCTGCCATGGAAAAATATTGCGACACTGGTATCATCCCGGCCCTAATCCTGACCGTACAAAGCTGGTCTTATTCTTCTTTAAGAAAGAGGTCTGTAATCCAGGGTACAGTTTACAGTGGTTTATTGGCAATAATGGACAAAGAACTACAATACACTTGGGTGAAAAAACAATAAAGATTGTTCGTCAGGGAAGGCTCTGACAGCCGTAGGTGACCATTCACTCCTGTTGCTGGCTGGAACTAGAGTGATGAAGAGTTGCCAGTGCAAACTCTGATTGAAGTGACATCACACCCAGCTCATGAGGAGCAGGGAGTTTTTCACATCGAGAATCCTAATGTGGAGGCTGTAGTGTAGATTGTAGATAGATCTCACGGCTGTAGATGAGTGTTATGCAGAATCGTTTGTGAAATAAACGTTGTTCTCAATGGGACTAAATAAAGGCTTTTACCCACAATAACAATCCGGACATACCCCCACCAAAAACCCTGGATGAAAAAAGCTATCCGCACAATGCTGAGAGCCCTACTGCTGGCATTCAATGTCAGCAGAACGAACCTCTATGACTTGGTGGCGCATGCCTCGTACAAGACAAGCAGGTATGAGCTCCGGAAATCTATTAGGGATGCAAAAACACAATACAGACTCAAACTTGATTTGATGTTTGACAACTCAGACTCGAGTCGCATGTGGCAAGGACTACAGACTATCACAGACTACAAAGGCAAATTCAGCTGTACAGTGTCTGCCAAAGCCACCCTACCAGACGAAATTAACACATTCTATGCTCGCTCGAGGCAGACAATACCGAGCCATCCAGTAAGACTCGCTGCTCAGGACAACCAGGTGCTTTCGCTCTACGAGATTGGCTTGAGGAAAACTCTCAAAAGAGTGAACACTCAATGCACAAAGGGGAACCTGCTCCTTATTGGTCGCCACACACAGCTGTCATCTAATCAAACAGAACATCAACACCTGAAAGCGGTGGGGCTATCCCTTTTAATAACCCCACCTGCAGTCATTAACCCTATTTCAATCAAACCAGCACGGACCACTAGAGATGGTTATTGACTGTGAGTAGTGCATGAGTGTGGTGTGTGGCGGCCAAGCAATTTAGTTTGTGTTGTTGTTATGTAGATTTATATTTCTTGCTGTGTGATTGTTGTGCATATACTGTACAGTAAGTGCACTTCCCTTACTTGCCAATTGTGTAACACTAGCGGCTTAAAAATGTTTTGGGGGTATGTTTGCCCTTTATGTGCCTCTGTTTTGCATTGACATTGTGTTTCTGTCTGTAACTAGAAATAATTTCTCACCAAACTCATCTACATCATTATCATCATCTATTACCAGTTACACTGTCTGAAGCCTACAAAGACCAAAAAAACTATCTAATCAATAAAAGATCAAAAGATCTCTCCCTCGTGTTCTTATAGACAGATACTCCATTGTGGCAATTCTTATCTACCCACCTACAGACTTTCATCTTTAAACAGAATGCTGTTCATTGAATACAGTTCAACATTCAACACTATTGTTCCCTCCAAGCTCGACAGAAAACTCAGAGCCCTGGGTCTGGACACCTCCCTCTGCAACTGGACTTCCTGACGGGCAGACCACAGGCTGTTAGGATTGGCAACAACACCTCATCCAGACTGACTCTTAACACATGGCCCCCCCAGGGGTGTGTCCTCAGTCCTCTGCTGTACTCCCTGTTCACCCATGATTGAACTTTGGCTTGCCTCCAGAAAAAAATGTGTATGCCCGAACAGCCGAAAAAACCCTCAATGAAGTCCAAAACAAACAAATACATCACAAAATTATGTCATAGTATATTCACAAAACTCTACCGAACTGTTTCGACTTGGAATCATGCGGATGCCTTAAGAAATTTGGCCCCGGGTCCTCTTCAAATACTACTGCACAATAAACACAATAAAATAATAAGAACGAGTCAATATGCGGGGGTACAGGTTAGTCGAGGTAATTTGTACATGTAGGTCGGGGTAAAGTGACTATGCATAGATAATAAACAGCAGGTAGCAGCAATGTACAATAGAAATGGGGAGGTGTCAATGTAAATAGTCTGGGTGGCCATTTAATGTTTCAGCAGTCTTATGGCTTGGGGGTAGAAGCTGTTAAGGAGCCTTTTGTACCTAGACTTGGTGCTCCTGTACTGCTTGCCGTGCGGTAGCAGAGAGAACATTCCATGACTTGGGTGACTGGAGTCTTTGAAACATTGTTGGGCCTTCCTCTGACACCGTCTAGTATAGAGGTCCTGGATGGCAGGAAGCTTGGCCCCAGTGATGTACTGGGCCATACGCATTACCCTCTGTAGTACCTTACGGTCAGATGTCAAAAAGTTGCCATGCCAGGCGGTGATGAAACCGGTCAGGATGCTCTCAATGGTGCAGCTGTAGAACATTTTTAGGATCTGATGACCCATGCCAAATCTTTTCAGTCTCCTGAGTGGGAAAATGTGATGTCGTGCCATCTTCACGACTGTATTGGTGTTTGGACCATGATAGTTTGTTGGTGATGTGGACACCAATGAACTTGAAACTCTCGAACCACTCCACTACAGCCCCGTCGATGTCATTGGGGATCTGTTCTGCCCTCCTTTTCCTGAAGTCCACGATCAGCTCCTTTGGCTTGCTCACATTGAAGGAGAGGTTGTTGTCCTGGCACTCCCTATAGGCTGTCACATCGTTGTCGGTGATCAGGCCTACAACTGTTGTGTTGTCAGCAAACTTAAAGATGGTGTTGTAGTTGTGCTTGGCCCACAGTCGTGAGTGAACAGGGAGTACAGGAGGGGACTAAGCACGCAAACCTGGATGGCCCCCGTTTTGAGGATCAACATTAGATGTGTTGTTGCCTACCCTTTCCACCTGGTGGCGGCCCGTCAGGAAGTCCAGGATCCAGTTGCAGAGGGATGTGTTTACTCCCAGGGTCCTTAGCTCAGTGATGAGCTTTGTGGGCACTATGGTGGTGAACGCTCAGCTGTAGTCAATGAACAACATGATCACAGTTAGTTGAAGTCGGAAGTTTACATACACCTTAGCCAAATACATTTAAACTCAGATTTTCACAATTCCTGACATTTAATCCAAGTAAAAATGTCCTGTGTTAGGTCCGTTAGGATCACCACTTTATTTTAAGAATGTGAAATGCCAGAATAATAGTAGAGAGCTGTCACGTCCTGACCATAGAGAGCCCTTATTTTCTATGGTAGAGTAGGTCAGGGCGTGACTGGGGGGTTTTCTAGTTATGTTTTCCTATGTGGGGTTCTAGTTTAGTTTTTCTATGTTGGTGTTTGCTATGATTCCCAATTAGAGGCAGCTGGCTATCATTGTCTTTAATTGGGGATCATATTTAAGTAGCATTTTTTCCACCTGTGTTTTATGGGATATTGTTTTGAGTTAGTGCACGTAGCACCTCTGTAGTCATGGTTCGTTGTTAATTCATTGTTTATTTGTTTTTTGTCTTTGCTAAGTTTCACTTTATCATTAAATTATGTGGAACTCAAAATCCGCTGCGCCATGGTACGAGGTTTATTCTAGCGAACGTGACAAGAGCATGATTTAATTCAGCTTTTATTTCTTCCATCACATTCCTAGTGGGTCAGAAGTGTACATACACTCAATTAGTATTTGGTAGCATTGCCTTTAAATTGTTT
The DNA here is from genome assembly GCF_002910315.2 of Salvelinus sp. IW2-2015. Taxonomy (NCBI): domain Eukaryota; kingdom Metazoa; phylum Chordata; class Actinopteri; order Salmoniformes; family Salmonidae; genus Salvelinus; species Salvelinus sp. IW2-2015. The sequence continues at coordinate 4,103,883 of NC_036871.1, forward strand.
AACTTGGGTCAAACGTTTCAGGTAGCCTTCCACAACCTTCCCACAATAAGTTGGGTGAATTTTGGCCCATTCCTCCTGACAGAGCTGGTGTAACTGAGTCAGGTTTATAGGCCTCCTTGCTCGCACATGCTTTTTCAGTTCTGCCCACAAATATTCTATGCGATTGAAGTCAGAGCTTTGTGATGGCCACTCCAATACTTTGACTTTGTTGTCCTTAAGCCACTTTGCCAAACTTTGGAAGTATGCTTGGGGTCATTGTCCAATTGGAAGACCCATTTGCGACTAAGCTTTAACTTCCTGACTGATGTCTTGAGATGTTGCTTCAATATATCCACATAATTTTCCTTCGTCATGAAGCTATCTATTTGGTGATGTGCACAAGTCCCTCTTGCAGCAAAGCACCCCCACAACATGATGCTGCCACCCCCGTGCTTCACAGTTGGGATGGTGTTCTTGGGATTGCAAGCCTCCCCCTTTTTCCTCTAAACATAACGATGGTCATTATGGCCAAAGAGTTCTATTTTTGTTTCATCAGACCAGAAGACATTTCTCCAAAAAGTACAATCTTTGTCCCCATGTGCAGTTGCAAATTGTAGTCTGGCTTTTTTATGGTGGTTTTGGAGCAGTGGCTTTCTCCTTGCTGAGCGGCCTTTCAGGTTATGTCAATATAGGACTCGTTTTACTGTGGATATAGATACTTTTGTACCTGTTTCCTCCAGCATCTTCACAAGGTCCTTTGCTGTTGTTCTAGGATTGATTTGCACTTTTCACACCAAAGTGCGTTCATCTCCAGGAGACAGAACGCGGCTCCTTCCTGAGCGGTATCAAATCAAATGTATTTATATAGCCCTTCTTACATCAGCTGATATCTCAAAGTGCTGTACATAAACCCAGCCTGAAACCCCAAACGGCAAGCAATGCAGGTGTAGAAGCACGGTGGTTAGGAAAAACTCCCTAGAAAGGCCAAAACCTAGGAAGAAACCTAGAGAGGAACCAGACTATATGTGTCAGAGTCGTGTGTATAGGTGGCAGGGAAGTCAGGCGCAGGAGAGTCAAACGGAGTGTAAATGGAGTCTTTTAATATATGTCCACTTGACATGCTCCAAACACTAAAATGTACATACATAAAATAAACATRGGTACGAGGACCYRTCGCGCACCTATACAACAAGAAACAACACTGACATAAAACAATCTCTGACAAAGACRTGAGGGGAAACAGAGGGTTAAATACACAACAGGTAATGAATGKGATTGAAACCAGGTGTGTGGGAAGACAAGACAAAACCAATGGAAAATGAAAAATAGATCAATGATGGCTAGAAGACCGGTGACGTCGACCGCCGAGCACCGCCTGAACAAGGAGAGGCAACGACTTCGGCAGAAGTCGTGACAATGAGAACATGGCCAAGATGTTCAAATATTCATTGATGACCAGCATGGTCAAATAATAATAATCACAGTAGTTGTCGAGGGTGCAACAAGTCAGCATCTCAGGAGTAAATGTCAGTTGGCTTTTCATAGCCGATCATTAAGAGTATCTCTACCGCAATGAGTTTTCTATGTGGATCTAGATTTCTAAGGCACTTGCTTGCAGTTCCTATCGCTTCCACTGGATGTCAACAGTCTTTAGAAATTGGTTGATGTTTTTCCTTTGAGAAATGAAGAAGTAACAATTTCCTATCCGGGTGGATAGCCAAGTGTACTGTTGTGGTTGGGGCGCGCGACCTGAAAGCTCGCTCCACTTTGTTTTTGTCACGTATTGAACACAGTTTATTCTTAAATTGTTTATTATTTTATTCTTAAATTGTATCGATTATTTCCGTTTAAAATTACCTAAAGTTGGATTAGGAAAGTTGTTTGAAATGTTTGGATCAAGTTTACAGGTAACTTATTAGATACTTTGTAGTCATGTTGCGCGAGTTGGAACCGGTGTTATTTCTGGATCAAACGTGCCAAATAAATGGAAATTTTGGGGATATAACGACGGAGTTTACTGGACATAATGGAGTGCCAACAGAAGAACATCTTCAAAGGTAAGGCATGAATTATATCGTTATTTCTGACTGTTGTGTCGCGCCTGGCGGGTTGAAATATGATTTTCATGTGTTTGTTTGATGGGGTGCTGTCCTCAGATAATAGCATGGTTTGCTTTTGCCGTAAAGCCTTTTTGAAATCTGACATTGTGGCTGGATTAACCTCTACCACTTTTCTCTCCCGGATCCGGGATCCTCCTCATCAAAAAAGCTGACTAGCATAGCCTAGCCTAACGGGACAGGGATATCATATAATATAATTTTCATGAAATCACAAGTCCAATACAGCAAATGAAAGATAAACATCTTGTGAATCCAGCCATCATTTCCGAATTTTTTTAATGTTTTACAGCGAAAACACTATGTATTTCTATTAGCTAACCACAATAGCCAAAGATTCAACCGCATTTTTTCACCATGTTTCTACCGCATAGGTAGCTATCACAAAACCAACCAAATAGAGATATAATTAGTCACTAACCAAGAAACAACTTCATCAGATGACAGTCTTATAACATGTTATACAATACATTTATGTTTTGTTTCGAAAAATGTGCATATTTGAGGTATAAATCATAGTTTTACATTGCAGCTACCATCACAAATAGCACCGAAGCAGCCAGAATAATTACAGAGAGCAACGTGAAATACCTAAATACTCATCATAAAACATTTATGAAAAATACATGGTGTACAGCAAATGAAAGAAACATCTTGTGAATCCAGCCAATATTTCCGATTTTTTTAAGTGTTTTACAACGAAAACACAATATAGAATTTTATTAGCTTACCACAATAGCCAAACACACAAATGCATGTATTCACCGCAAAAGGTAGCTATCGCAAAAACCAGCAAAATATATAAAATTAATCACTAACCTTGAACAACTTCATCAGATGACAGTCTTATAACATCAGGTTATACAATACACTTATGTTTTGTTAGAAAATGTGCATATTTAGAGCTGCAAACCTTGGTTATACATTGTGAATATGTAGCAACATTTCCCCAGAATGTCCGGAGCTATTTTGGACACTCACCTAATCTGACCAAAGAACTCATCATAAACTTTACATAAAAATACTTGTTGTATGGCAAATGAAAGATACACTGGTTCTTAATGCAACCGCCGTGTTAGATTTAAAAAAATAACTTTACCATAACAAACAGCTTGCGTTATTGCGAGACAGCGCTCGCCAAAACGGCGGAGAATAGGACTCAACATTTTTCCACAGAAATACGAAATAACATCATAAATTGTTCTTACTTTTGCTGAGCTTCCATCAGAATCTTGTACAAGGAGTCCTTGGTCCAGAATGAATCGTTGTTTGGTTTTAGAATGTCCTTTTCTTCTGTCGAATTCGCGCCACAATGCTAGCCAATGTTGATAACGTTCCCATTTTCTCTCGACGCAAAGAACGGAAAACTCCAAAAGTCCCAATAAACGTTGAATAATCTGATAAAACTCGGTTGAAAAAACCTACTTTACGATGTTATTATCACATGTATCAAATAAAATCAGAGCCGGAGATATTCGCCGTGTAAACCGAACGTTTATCAGAAGACAATATCGAGGTACTTCGTGCGCCTTGGTAGACAAAGGAAATTCCTGACCTGCCACTCCAAAAGCTCTTGTTCGACCTCAGATCAAGCTAAACACCCCATTCCACCTTCCACTGCCTGTTGACATCTAGTGGAAGGCGTATGAAGTGCATGCATATCGATACATATAAGGCAAATGAATAGGCAGGCCCTGAAACAGAGCCTCGTCAGATTTTTCACTTCCTACATGGAAGTTTGCTGCAAAATGAGTTCTGTTTTACTCACAGACATAATTCAAACAGTTTTAGAAACTTCTGAGTGTTTTCTATCCAATAGTAATAATAATCATATTGTATGATCTAGAATAGAGAACGAGGCCGTTTCATTTGGGCACGATTTTTTCCAAAGTGAAAACAGTGCCCCCTATTGACAAGAAGTTAATTAACAAGAAGTTCCTCTTTAAACCGATGTATAACACTTGTATGATTTTATGAATTATTATTATAAGTATTTCTGTTTTTGAATTTGGCGAGCTGCTATTTCACTGGGTGCTGTCAAATCAATCAGGTTAACGGGATTGGCGCGCGAAGTGATCACTAAGAAGTTAATAGGCACAAATACCATAACTATTCTCCGGGGAAGTGGGTAGCGCTACCTTGGAAAATAGTTAATATAAGGTGTGTATTAGAGACCGCAGTTAAGAAATCTAAACACCCTGGACACTGTCGGGAGAGGTTTCAGAATAATAACTATTTAAATGGCAACAGACGACCCCGATTCTCCCTGTAAAGCGAAGCTTGAGGATTTTGATAAAGTCATGGAAAAATCGCAAGCTCATTATACAAGTGTTTTGATGTTTTTGTTTTATCAACAGAGGAGTATTACCGATAAAAATGAAATTAGTAGATTTACTCAGCTGCAAAAAGACTGGGTACGTGAGTACATTAATAGAATGTGTACTTCGGCTTTAATGGCAGGTTTGAAACCTGTAATCAAAACGGCAATTGCGGGGGTAGTGGATGAAATGCTTTAAGAGTGGAAAATATCTCTGCTCACTTCACAGACATGCGAGGGGTTAATACGACCACAGGGAAAGTCAATAACTATAGTTGCAATGACCAAACATCAAAGCGTAGGAAGACAGAGTCCTGTTTTAGGTGTGGGGCTGTTGGTAATTTTAAATGGAGTGTCAAGTAGGAATGGAGCCTGCTGCGTTCGGCGGAAATGTTGTCCTCTTTTTCAAAAGAGCGGCAATAAATCCTCCTGAAAGTAGCGGGACAGGAAACTTTCACATAGCGGTGTTTGGCCTCGGTACGATCGATAGTGGTTCATAGAAATTACAGTTTCTACGCGAAGGAAGACGTATGAGATCACGTCTTACACAACTTTTTAATAGATGCCACGGATCAAATATCACAGATTCCTTATGATGAGAAAATGGAAAAGTATTTTTGGTTGAAGAATCTAGGCGAAATGCCAGGTGGAATGATTCTAAAGAGGTAACAAATAAAAATTCTGTCCAAACACTCCTTGCAAACTTAGAAAACCTTGGGAGATTTTTATTCTCATGAGATATTTTATTTAACAGTTTATTTCCCCTATCACTTTCCTGCCTAGCAATAAAGATGCAATGTGTAGCGAGAAGGAGGAGACTCCATATCTTGGTTGATTCATCTGTTCGATCCTTTGGGAAGAATAAACTTGGTTTAAGAACAAATTCTTATTTACAATGATGGCCTAGGAACAGTGGGTTAACTGCCTTGTTCAGGGGCAGAACGACAGATTTTTACCTTGTCAGCTTTGGGATTCAATCTAGCAACCTTTCAGTTTTTGGCCCAAAGCTCTAACCACTAGGCTACCTGCCATCAATTAACAGGTGTGCGATGTTAAAAGTACATTTGTGGAATTTCTTTCCTTCTTAATGCGTTTGAGCCAATCAGTTGTGTTGTGACAAGGTAGGGGTGGTAAACAGAAGATAGCCCTATTTGGTAAAAGTCCAAGTTTATATTATGGCTAGAACAGCTCAAATAAGCAAAGAGAAATGACAGTCCATCAATACTTTAAGACATGAAGGTCAATCAATACAGAACACTTCAAGAACTTTGAAAGTTCAAAAACCATCAAGCACTGTGATGAAACTGGCTCATGAGGACCGCCACAGGAAAGGAAGTCCCAGAGTTACTTCTGCTGCAGAGGATAAGTTCATTTGTAACGTTCGTCATATTCCTCCTCCTCCTCGGACGAGGAGGAGCATGGATCGGACCAACACGCAGCGAGGTATGTAGACATAATGAATTTAATTGAACAGACGAACACTGACACGAAATACACTTGAATAAACTATAAAACAACAAACAACGTTAAACAGACCTGAACATGAGAACTACACAAAAACGAACAAACAGGAAAAACGAATGAACGAACGAGACATACCGTGTGGTGCAACAAAACACAGACACAGCGACAATCACCCACAAACAAACAGTGAGAACAGCCTACCTTAATATGGTTCTCAATCAGAGGAAACGTCAAACACCTGCCTCTAATTGAGAACCATATGAGGCAACACATTAACCCAACATAGAAAATAACACATAGACAATCCACCAACTCACGCCCTGACCAACTAAATAAATACAAGAAAAAGGAAAAACAGGTCAGGAACGTGACATCATTAGAGTTACCAGCCTCAGAAATTGCAGCCCAAATAAATGCTTCACAGAGTTCAAGTAAGAGACACATCTCAATATCAACTGTTCAGAAGAGACTGCGTGAATCAGGCCTTCATGGTCAAATTGCTGCAAAGAAACCACAACTAAAGTACACCAATAATAAGATGAGACTTGCTTGGGCCAAGAAACATGAGCAATGGATATTAGATCGGTGGAAATCTGTACTTTCGTCTGATGATTCCAAATGTAAGATATCTGGTTCCAACCGTTGTGTCCTTTTGAGACACAGAGTAGGTGAATGGATGATCTTCGCATGTGTTGTTCCCACCGTGAAGCATGGAGGAGGAGGTGTAATGGTGTGGGGGTGCATTGCTGGTGACACTGTCTGGTGAAACTGTTTTTCAACAGGACAATGACCCAACACACCTCCAGGCTTTGTAAGGGCTATTTGACCAAGAATGAGAGTGATGGAGTGCTGCATCAGATGACTTGGCCTCTACAATCACCCATTTGAGATGGTTTGGGATAATTTGGACCGCAGAGTGAAAGAAAAGCAGCCAACAAGTGCTCAGCATATCTGGGAACTCCTTCAAGACTGTTGGAAAAGCATTGCAGGTGAAGCTGGTTGAGAGAATGCCAAGAGTGTGAAATGGGTGTGAATCCCCCTGCTGTCTGTCACTTCTAGGTTTCAAGGCAAAGGGTGGCTACATTGAAAAATCTAAAATCTATATTTGATTTGTTTAACACTTTTTTGGTTACTACATGATTCCATATGTGTTATTTCACCGTTTGATGTCTTCACTATTATTCTACAATGTAGAAAATAGTAAAAATACAGAATACAAAACATATTTGAGCAATATCAAAAGCTCTCTTAAGGCTCGGAAGTTCGGATGAACGACATGCTCAAAGTCAACTGCCTGTTACTCAGGCCCAGAACCTAGGATATGCATATACTTGGTAGCATTGGATAGAAAACACTCTGAAGTTTCTAAAACTGTTAACTGACTTGCCTTGTTAAATAACGGTTAAATAATATATATTCTTTAATTGAAATGCATTGCAGGTGACTACCTCATGAAGCTAGTTGAGAGAATGCCAAGAGTGTGTAAAGCTGTCAAAGGCAAAGGGTGGCTACTCTGAAAAATTACATTTAGTTAAATATATTTGATGCTCCAGATACTCAACTAGACTAAAGAAGGCCAGTTTTATTGCTTCTAATCAGGACAACAGTTTTCAGCTGTGCTAACATAATTGCAAAAGGGTTCTCTAATGATCAATTAGCCTTTTAAAATGATAAACTTGGATTAGCTAACACAATGTGCCATTGGAACACAGGAGTGATGGTTGCTGATAATGGGAAAAGGTACGCCTATGTAGATATTCCATTACAAATCAGCCGTTTCCAGCTACAATAGTCATTTTAAACATTAACAATGTCTACACTGTATTTCTGATCAATTTTATGTTATTTTAATGGATCAAAAAATTGCTTTTCTTTCAAAAACAAAGACATTTCTAAGTGACCCCAAACTTTTGAATTGTAGTGTAAGTATCCCAGCTCTGCAATACATTTCTGTGAAAACGAGCCCCTCTATGGAACACACACACTACCATTAAATCTACAGTATGCAAGGTGGTCGAGCTAATCAAGAAGAGGTATATTCATTGGCCCCCGGTGGGTTATGTGGGGGGAAGAAGAATCACTTGCAGATCAATTTAAGTGTCATGCCAATCAACATTAATGGATGTAATATCTCACTATCTGTATCAGCCTATGTTCACTCCAATTGCTTTTAATTAAGGGAATGTGTTTCTTTACAGTTTCCTGGCGCAATAAGTTACATGCCGAACATGGAGCGGCCATGACTGCCCCTGGCCCCAATTCATGTTTCACATGGATTAATATAGACCGGACCACACGCGCGTTGCGTGTGCTGCCACAACTCAGGGATTTAAGGTTCTTATGGAGCTGTCGGGAAATGGTGACGAGGGGTATCGACGGCAATGTGAAAGGTATTAGGTGTTTTAATCCTTGCCAGGCCTTTGAGCTCGATTAAATCCGTAGTTCAACGCTGTAGCACGATTGGAATGTAAAGTTAATTTTCGATTGAGCCTTTACCGTGAATGCAATCTCTGCGAACGCAGGAATATTGCCTTTCAATTGCACTATAGCTCTGGACTTTGGCATTATGGATTTAATTGAGCCCTTGGTTGTGGTAATGTGGTGTATTAGTCCATTACTAAAGTGTTAAATTAAGATGGAGTCAGACATACTTTTGGAGGTACACTAATTGAGAGTTACTGAGGTTCCTCTGAAGAGATGGCAACCACACATTATATTACAGCTGCAATGTGTGAAAATAACAAACATAAACCCATACTGAGACCACCACAGATTCACACACACACACACAGTCTTCAGCAGCTGAGACTGGCTGAAGATGAGGTAGGCACCACATGGGCAAATGAGAATGTGATAAGGATGAGGGATATCGCTACACGGCTTGAGCCCTGATACACAACCCAAGGTTACCATCGCCCAATTCTGATTCGGGCACCTAGCATATTTAGTATTCACCTCCACACGTTGGAATTACAATGGGCTCAAATACCAAACTGTGCACTATGAGAGATGCAGCTCTTTAAATTGGCTGTCTGGGCATCAAGTTGACATTTGTGTTGTCGCCACATTTCTTGTGTGACGGCTTATATGGTCCCCTATCTGCATCTTTATTATCAGGGCCTATTTTCAGGTTTCCATATTGCTCGTTCCAGTGGCATGCTACAATCAGATGATATTTTGATTTCTCATTCTTTTAGTGAGGCAGGAGAGCATGATGGAGGTGCTCTGTGTGTGTGCTTCAGGAAAAATGCCAGGAGCAGCACCAGTACCTGTTCATGGCCTTTGTTGACCACTCCAAGGCCTTTGAAATGGTCAACAGAGAGCTCCTGTGGGAAGTTCTCAAGTTTGGCTGCCCGAGGTTATTTGTTAACATTCTGCGCTAATTCCATGAGGGGAAGATGGCACGTGACCATAGGATGCCAGGAGTGTGAGTCACACAATCTCTTAGATGGAGTTTGTCCTTGAACTGTGAGCGGGGCTTTCTTTGCAATGCTATAGAGCAATGAATCTAATCTATTTGAAAAAGCCCTTTTTACATCAGCAGATGTCACAAAGTGCTTATACAGAAACCCTGCAAAGGCTCTACAAATCTGTTCTGGAGAGCTATCCTCATGTAGGTTTTCAATCCAACCCCAGTTGTAACTAACCTGATTCAGCTTATCAACAAGCTAATTATTGGAATCAGGTGCGTTAGATTAGGGTTGGAGAGCCCTGCTATAGATGATTTAAATCAGATGGTAAAATCAAATGCCAAAACCAAGCCTTGCACATTGACGCTTGATGCAATGGTCTTAAAAAGAAAGAGGTGTATGTTTTGTGGAGGGGGGGACTCCTTTAAACTGTCTCACCTTTCAAGTGTGCACTGGCGTACACCAAGAGTGCATTCTTGCTCCACACCTGTTTAACATCTTCCTCCTATCAGTCACAATGCTATTGCTTTAGATAGAAAACAACAACAGTGTGACCACAACAAAGACCTTAACCTACTGTTAGATTCTAAGTATTAGAGTAAGAACTCGGACACTGTCAAAGCTTAACATAATGTCTGTGAGTATAACAGAACTGATATGGCAGGTGAAAACCCGAGGAAAATCCATCCAGATATTTGTTTTTGAGGTCAGGCCATTTCAATGATAGCCTATGGAAAAAACAAATAGATAGGACCCAGATTACARTTCATATGGTTTCCACTAGATGTCAACAGTCTTTAGAAAGGGTTTCAGGCTTGTTTTTTGAAAAATTAACAAGTAGTTGTAGTTTTTCCAAGGTGTCCCTCATTAGAAAAGTAGTCTTGTTGCGCGAGTGAATGAGGTGCACGTCCTTCGTTATTTATCTTCCCCATTGAACATACTATTCTCCGTCGTAAATCATATCATTTATTTAACTATTAGAGTACCTGAGGACTTGTTTGGACGAACTTTATCAGTAACTTTTTGGATTTGTTTGTATGCATGTTGAACGAGTTGATTACTGAGTTCAATGGCACCAACTAAACTGACTTTTTTGGATATAAAGAGGGACTTTATCGAATAAAATGACCATTCATTGTGTAGCTGGGACCCTTTGGATTGCAAACAGAGGAAGATCTTCAAAGGTAAGTGATTTATTGTGTGCTGGTTTGAAAAAGTATTTTGATGTGGTGTGCTGTCCTCAGATAATCGCATTGTATGCTTTCGCCGTATAGCCTTTTTGAAATCTGACAACGCGGTTGGATTAACAAGAAGTTAAGCTTTTAAACAATGTAAGACACTTGTATTTTCATGAATGTTTAATATTACGAGTTTTCTATTTTGAATTTCGCTCTCTGCAATTTGACCGGATGTTGTCGTTGTGGAACGCTAGCGGGACACGGATCCCTAATGGCAGTCATCTTAGTTCCTCCCGTACAATAATCATATCCAAATAACAATTTGATCGGCCTAAAATGCGGAACTAATTCTATTTCATTTTATGAGTGCACATGCTTCCTTGGCATTAAAGGGATGGTTCGGGATTTTGGAAAGGAAGGTCCAGCATGCTGGAAGTCTACAGGAACAGCTAGCATAGCCATTATATTACTGCGCATACGCAAGATTGTTTAGGTTGACCCTTTATCTAATATAGTTGTGTGATTATATAATCATTAAACTGAAACATTTGGCTTTATCTGTAATCCCATAAGTGTTTTCTGAAGATCGAGAATACAAACACGTAAGAGTGTGCGCCAGTTTTGCTCTGTGAGGTAAAATATAGGGTAGACAAAAGGTCTCTTTCACAATGTATCTTGTGTTTGCGGTGTGTAGATATCTGAGAACCTGTTTCCTTCTACAGATTTTTTTGGGGAAAATAATGTTTCCATGCTACTTTGAGGGAAATGTTGATTTAGTACAATTGTTTGGGAATAACATGCAATATCTAAAATGTGTGATATTTGTGTCATATTCCAATTCAAGTTTCTCATTTTAAAACTCATTAAATAAGCCTATATATAATTATCCCCCCTATTGGATTCATGTTTATTGTCATCAATTTCTGTTTTCTAACTCGTTATACCCAAAGCACATATTTCTGTCAATTCAGTGCTACAACCAATGCAGTGCAACGCCAACCTTGACATCATTGTTGATACATTTATTAATGTTTTTCTAATACAAGTTTCTGTGACAACTGTTGATGTTGACACTTCAATCAATCAGTCAAATGTATTTGTGAATACATTTGTAAGCAGTCAAAAACCTGAAGAAGAACATTCTCAGATGTTTTGGATGTCGAAAACTACGGACTGACTTAGAGCGGCAACGGTAACATACCAACGCACAGTTTTTGACATGATCATTTACGAAATGTCGCTTCCTGCTTTCACACCCATTCCCCTTTTCCCTTCTCACAGAAGAAAAAGCGTGGCTTTCAGATCAAGGTGTTGGGATAGTAGAATGGAAATGTCAACTACTGTTCAGTTTGATACCCGGTTTAGAGTGAGGAGTGACGTTTCTGGCAAGAGGTTGCTGGCACTGTCAAACTGATAGCACAACAGCGACAAGATGCCTCACGATCCAATTTGAGTGATGCACACATAAATACACTGGGTGCAGGGTAGAGTATTACCAGAGACACATGTGCGCACAGACAAAGGCATGCTGGCGTGCACACACACAAACACACACACACAGAGGCAATAATTCCGCACTGATGCATTCTGGACCGATGCATAGTACACATTCTGTAAACACACAAACATAGGCTTAGGAAGATACCCACGTATTCACACACACACAAAGACAGGTAGATGCTCACTCACTCATTCACTTTCACACACAGACACAGTCCTTCACACACGCAGACAACACACACTCATACTGATGGACTGTAACTGTGTAGAGTGGCGCACTGCGCCAAAGTGGATTATAACCGTGTTCAGTACTCTGTGGCAAGACCATACGTTCCTCCCCTCGTCCCATACACATGCTTAATTAGGTATGTTTGTTGAAAACAAAGCACAACTTTAGAAATGGTTCATACTACTTCTTCTTATTCCGCTGAAACTTATAGGGCCAAAACCATAAGAGCCAGCCGCATACCACCTTGCGTCCCKCTGCTGGCTTACCTCTGAAGCTAAGCAGGGTTGGTCCTGGTCGGTCCCTGAATGGGAGACCAGATGCTGCTGGAAGTGGTGTTGGAGGGACAGTAGGATACACTCTTTCCTCTGGTCTAAAAATAATAATATCCCAATTCCCTAGGGTGGTGATTGGGGACATTTCCCTCTGTAGGGTGCTGTTTGGTGCCGGAAAAGAAGGCTGAGGTTTTACGTGTCCCCAACTGATTGTGTTTTTTTGTTCGTTTATTTACATTGTTTGTAACTTATTTTTTTACTTATTTTGTACATAATGTTGCTACTACCATCTCTTACAACCGAAAATAAGTTCTGGACATCAGGACTGCGATTACTCACCACGGACTGGCAGAATCCTTTTTTTCCTTTAACGAGTCTGACGAGACCAACGCGAATGATATACTACTTTCTCGGGAACAAGCCAAGATCCCGGTGATTTGCATGAAGAGGAGGCAGAGAAAAAGGGGCCAGAGGGCTGCCTTCTGAGAATTTTTAGGCGATCGAATAAACCCCCACTTTCTTCCATTCTGCGAGCAAGCGTGCAATCTTTGGAGAATAATATCGATGACCTACGCAGAAGATTAAACTACCAACGGCACATTCAAAACTGTAATATCTTATGCTTCACGGAGTCGTGGCTGAACGACGACACAATCAACATACAGCTTGCTGGTTATACGCTGTACCGGCAGGATAGAACAGTTGCATCTGGTAAGACAAGGGATGGCGGACTAAGTATTTTTGTAAATAACAGCTGGTGCACGATATCTAGGGAAGTCTCGAGCTATTGCTTGCCTGAGGTAGAGTATCTCATGATAAGCTGAAGACCACACTATCTAGCTATATTGTGAATTTTTCAGTACATATGTGGCAATTATTTAGTTCAGAAGGAGCCAGCAAAACTAGTGTACTCTATGTGCTCTAGGTCATTGGACACCATTAGACATGCACGTGGTTATTCTTGTAACTATTATGGCCAAGTATGGTTACACCTCTTGGGTTTTTTCCAGAACAGGGGTGTCCCTTTCTGAGGAGTCAGCAGGATAACATCTATTGGTTATTCCTGTAGAGTGCCAAGGTCTGTTGCTATGGTCATACATAAATGAAACTATTTATGTGACTCTACAGGTGTCACGATCGTCTTGCGGAGAGAGAGAGGACCAAGGCGCAGCGTGTGAAAAATACATTCTCTTTTATTAGAGAAAGGAAAAAAACACGCAACGAACACTATAACAAAACGAAACAAAACAAGAAACGACCGTGAAGCTATAACCCTATAAAAGTGCACACACAAGCTACAAACGTACAACATAGACAATTACCCACAAAACCCCAATGCCTATGACTGCCTTAAATATGGCTCTCAATCAGAGACAATGAACCACAGCTGCCTCTAATTGAGAACCAATCTAGGCAGCCGTAGACAT